>NW_019942505.1:355884-432327 GCF_002910315.2 Salvelinus sp. IW2-2015
AATCGTTTCCGTGGTTACTAGCTTGTTCGGTGGTAATTCTGACTGTCTTCTGTTTCAGAACCCCTATGTCCCTTGACACCTGATGGGGAGATAATCATCTCTTCTTCATCTGTTGATGACCTCCTGACCCCAACGAGTGATGTCACGTCCGAGGCTAAGAGCGATGATGCCTCCCGTCCAATTGGACCTGAGGTGTTCTCTCTAACAAACTTCCTGAAGTCTCACCCGTGAGTCCTGCTGTGAACCTCATTATGTACAGAAAAAATATTATCTATGTAAGCACTAGTTTACGTTGCCAATGATTCCTGGTGTTTGTTTGTTTGTTTTCCAGTAAGAGAAAGCTTATCAGGAAGTTCCTCAAACAAATAGTAAGTCCCCAATATCTTCTGCTTTCAAAGGTGGAGTGATCATGTGAAAAAACTATCTTGTAACATAAAAACTATTAGCTGTCAGTTTGTTGTTTTCTGTTTCTCTTTCTAAGAACGTGACAATAGGTGACCTGGACGAGATCATCGAGTGGGTGGTGTGTGTCTCCAATGAGGTGTTCCTCCCAGTGATGGTTCTGATCAGGACCTCCAGTCCAGAGTCGTCAAACTCGTCCCGCTGGGGGTCAGGTGAGCTCCAGATCATCTCCAGGGAGTTCCACCAGCGGAGTTCTGAGCCGAAGGGAAGGCTCCTGGGTGGGCAGCCGCCCACTCCCCCTTCTGAGACCGACAAGGAGCTTCAGGGCATAGCAGATCTGTCTGTGAGTAACATCCTGAAAAGGGCCCAGGACGACCTCTTATTTTCTGGTGAGGATAACCTGGAAAACACCCATCCAGACATCACTCTGACCGAAGAGAGGCTCTCCAGCATCTTCTCAGAGTTGTTCAGGGATGCCTGTGAGAGTGCCCAGGAGGCCGCCAGACGGATCCACCACATGAGGTCTGGAAGAGGCAACAACAGCCGGAATGGGAGATGCCCTGGGTTATCACAGGGATCGAGCAGGTCCAACATGGCAGATTTGGGAGAACTGGGGTCAGTGAGGAGGCCCAAGGGAAGCAACGTCCATTAAGTCCTTAGCGAGGGGTCCCTCCCTGTCTTTGCCCTGCTTGGGGAGAGGCCAGGGGAAGTTGGGGAGACCAGCAGCCCTGCTGGGGAGATGGACGCGACCCAGAATGCCAGCACTCCCAGCATTCCCCGTTCTGGGCATGGCGGCAGAAGAAGTAGGCAGACCACCGCTCCCACCACCGGCCACACAGAGGCAGGAGAGTCACAGGCAGTAACATCTTTGATGTTATTTTTCATCTGACGCACTCCGACACTGACCGGGAACTCCACAAGGAGTTCAGCAGTGAGGATGATGTTTCACTGAATGACGTCATGGACATGAAGTTAACCCCACCAGTGGAGCCCCTGGGGCAGATCCTGTCCTCATGGAAGCTGGTCAACAGGATCTTCAGGGGGAAGGTCCACTATTTTGGGAAGGAGCTCATCTGCAAGGTGTATCAGATGCTTCTGGACAGCGGTATGGGCAGGAGGCCAATGGCCCGCCAGAGCAGGTCCGAGCCCATCCTGAAAGACCTGGCTACCAACCGTAGGCTCTCTGATGAATTCTTCACAGACGTGCTGTACATGTTCGTCCAACGTGCCATTAAGAATCTGCTGGAGAACTTCTTGGGTCTGCCGACCACCCCACCGGGTAGAGACATTATGTGGAATGACAACTTCAACTGGCTGTATAGGGACGGCTGGGGGGAGACCCCCACATCCAGCGAGGACGAGTTGTGGGACAGCGACTTCACCTGGTCACGTGACCTTGGAGAGGAGGAGGGGGCAGAGTCCCGTGGGAGGTGGGCCGCTCTGTTGGAGAAGGGCAGATTCCAGACCCTCCAGTCCTCCGGCTCCCTCTCCCTCTCCGATGACAACAAGGAGGCACTAGGTTAGTTATTATGTTGTTTTTACCGTATTTTGCACCCGCACATTCCCCTTCTTTCTTTTCCCTGATTGTCAGTAATGGTATTTTCATTTTCTCTCTCCTCTTTTTTTCTTATTTTTCTATACAGTGTTTGGAGACATTTTATGTGTGAAGTATTACTTTGAATCAATGTCAAATTCATTCTATAGAAGGCCGGGTTTCTGCAGGTTTTCACTCCGCCCTTGATTGATGAATTAAGGTCACTAATTAGTAAGAAACTCCTCTCACCTGGTTGTCTAGGTCTTAATTGAAAGGAAAAAACTAAAACCCGCAGACACTCAGCCCTCCATGGAATGAGTTTGATACCCCTGTATTAAATACATTTTGATTTGACTAGGGGCCGTCTGCCAGGTCCTGACCACCAGGGTGGGAGACATCCTGAACAGTACCTGCAACGACGATTACAAGGCCAGGCTCATTATCCAGAAAGGTACACTTATAACCTGTTTTGCACATATGACCAGTAATAACCATGTAATAACTTGTGTAATAACCAGTGTATTACCATTATAGTAAATGTGCTAGATACTGTATAGTGTTATACATGGATGTGGCTTTGAACCAGTTCAGAATATGAGTGTGTTTTCTTAGGATTGGATTCCGGTGCCAGGGAAAGGTTCCCTGACTCTCAATGTCCCTCTTCACCCGAAGAAGAGGAGGTAGTTGTGAGTGCCATGACTGTCTCATACCCTAAACCCTCCACCTCAACCCAGGCAGCATGGGCAGCTCCTGCCCAGACTCTGGACGGTTTTCTGCCCAGACCCTGCCTGGATGAAAAATAGGTAGTCCTCAGCACCTCCATGAAGGACGACTCTGTGACGACCACCCATGCAGCAAGGGCAGCTCCTTCCCAGACCCTGGAAGAAGAGGTGGGGGGAGCTGAGGTCTCCGAGATGAGTGACAGCTCCCTGATGCCCACCAAGAACAGGCAGNAGCTGAGGTGTCCGACGTGAGTGACAGCTCCCTGATGCCCACCAAGGCCCTTGAGAAGATTCCCTCCCTCCTACCAGGCAAGAATCTTATTGAGGAGGACATCCTCATTTGCAGCACTCCCTGGGCCACCGTCATAAGCCCCCAGACCCTGAAGTTTATCCTCCACGGCATCATGTGCCGACTGGAGGCCTCAGAGTCCCCCCAGACAAGGAGGGCCAATGACCCCTTCAGGCTGATGAAGGATCTCTTTCTGGAGGTCCAGCATGCCCTTAAGTATGCTGACATCTCTGTCGTCTTTGGCCTGGAGGAGAGCATCCAATTCATTGGGGAGAATGCGGTGAAGGCCATCGTGAAGACTGCAGCTCAAAGATTGTCCCTGCGTTCGGACTCCAACCGGGCTCAACTGCGTGCCGCACGCTCTGGTGGCGAGGGAGCCATCAGGTGCATGGCGGACACCATCACACAAGTCATAGATGACTATTCCGAGGACTGGAGTTCCGACTGCCATTTTGGAGCCAGGAGGAGCCGTGCTAGTGGGAGGTCACACTCCTCAACGTCCTCAAGGAGTGATATCACCCTCACCGAGGAGCTCCTGGCCCGGAGGGAAACCCTTGAAGAGGACCTAGAGGAGATGGCTGATGACAGCACTGGTTTGGAGAAGACCATTGTAAGCTCAGCCATCTCTGAGAAGTCTCAGGTAATTAGCTACATTTCTGAGAGCACCGAGTCCATCAGCTGTGCCCTCTTCACAGACCTCGAGTACATCACCTCCACACATGTGAGACAGACAAGAACCAGTAGATCGTTTAGTTATTTGGGCTGTTTGATTGTGAGGCATCGACTCAAATCTGTTTCTCTCTCTACTAAGGAGAAGGAAGAGGCTATGAAGGAAGAAGTGAGGAAGTCAGGAAAGAAGAAGCCAGGTAATAACAAGGACCAGAAGAAGAACAAGGTGTCTCCTCTTGGCAATGATAGTAAGTCCTCATTTCTTTTCAGTCAACATGTGCATCTGTCTTCAGCACACTATTGTAATGTAAGGACGGGAGACTATGATGAAATTATCAGGGTCTTATTCATTAGCCACTAAATGGAAGAGAACAGACTAAAACAGGGAGGAACTTTCTTGAACTTGCCAATAACAAATGCTTGTTTTTGTTTTCTGTTTCAAAACATTTTGCTACTGTGTGCCTTAATGAAYACGACCCTGATTTCATGCCCTGTTCTCTGTCACCTGTTCAGGTACTGTGGCTGCAGATGAGCCAAAGAAAAAACAGGCTCTCTTCCCGCGGATCACAGCTGYCCTGGCAAAACTATTTTGCTTCCCCTGCAAAAAAAGATGCAAAAAGTAACTGTGCAGAGACGAGTTTTGGAAACCCTGATGCCACCTCCCCCAACCCACTTTCTAAAAAAACATCAGAGCCATCAGAAGAGGGAGACAACCCCCACTACTCACAACCCATTTTATTACCCCCCCCATTTAACTTAATAAACACAACTTGCAGCTATTTTGATCTTCTTTTTACTTTTTTTTACAGACCCACCTGCATGCTATAGATTCTTAAGGTCCATTTGCTGTGTACTGTCTACAGTATCATTGTTATGAGTATGTTCACTGTGCCAGTCRWTATTTTTATTTTTACCTTTATTTAACTAGGCAAGTCAGTTTAGAACAAATTCTTATTTTCATTGACGACCTAGGAACATTGGGTTAACTGCCTTGTTCAGGGGCAGTACGAGAGATTTTTTAGGCTACCTGTCGCTATGGCTAAATAGGCTAAATGCCCTAACCTAATTGCAATTTACATAATAAGAGTCACATTTTAATAATTCCCGCATTTTATCTTTCTTGAGAGGGAAAACATCTCTAATACACTATGCTCAATACCATACAGTAAGCACACCACTGTATGCCGATGACACCTGCAAGCCCCGCCTCCCCGCAGAATAAAGAATAGACATGAGTGGATAATTGCGGTGTCACTACAAAGGATACCTTAATTAAGCCAATTCATTGGCTTTAGACATGTCAATCATGTCTGTGTTGTAATCTGATTGGTGTGTGTGTACTACCTCAAGGCAAAAGGTGTAGAAACTCTGAAGCACTCCATTCTGTTTATGATTTCTATTTATGATTGACGCTGCTGTTTAAAGCTATTTTTATGTCTGCCTTATTTGTATTATTACATAGTWGGGGAGGACAGGGGAGAAAGGGTGGACAGCTCCCTGTCTAGTAGTTGTAGCTGGTTAAAGGTCTTCTTGAGGAAGCGCCGACAGACSGACAGCTGTGCGAGTTCGCATTTTCTAATAAAACAGCAGCACGAGCGATGGCTTCGGCGTAGCATTTCGTACTGTATTTTTCATAAAGCGGCGAAGTCGACATTGTGAAGGTTTTATTCTGTGCTAGTTTCGTGGTGTCCGTGTGTTGGCATGACATAGCAGCTACGAGCAAGAGCCGATTCGATTATGGGAACATTCAGGTAGGCATTGCTGTTTTATTTATAAATGTATTATTTACTGTTGTTCTTGTTATAATTGCATGTGTCACAGAAACATTTGTTATGCATGTAGATGGATCGAGCGAAGTTTACGTTTATGCTCCAAAACAAAGCACATAGACCCTGTGTATTGTTACATTGAGGAAGCCTTAATCTTCATCAGAGGTTACTCGGCGACAGCGGGGCTGATACTGCTCCATTTCTCTCTTGTCGAATTAATACAGTGGTCTTCATTTGCATATTTCCGGAAAGCGAATAGGCCCCTCAAATGAAAGGGAAGGCAAGCGAAAAAGAAAATAGCCGAAATAGGCTACAACCCCGTTATTTTTCTGTAGGCTACTGTTTTACGCACAGAAATAAGAGGATACATTGTGGCCTCTTCCCCTGCGCGGCCTCAATTTCATATGTCGTTTTACAATCGTTGCAATGTTTGAATGGCCTTCTTCTTGTCACATTGCACGGCAAGACATAGGCTTGAGCTGCCATTTGAATTGGTGACAGTTGCTGAAGCATCATCTGCAGCGCGAGAGCCTGTTGTACAGGTAGCAGCCATATGCATCAGCATATTGGCCTGAAATTCGGGCTAAGTGCCATCACACAAACACAAACTGAAACAGGCATAAACCCACGGAATTACATCCTCAGCCAGTTCTTTGTAGCCTATACAACGCAGGTTATTTGTCCTTCAGATGTATGCGTTTTGCTAGTGAAGGCATGCTACAGCCGTTACAATATTGTAGTCAGAAATGGATGTGCCGTGGGTTGGCTTTACTCAAATATTATGAGGGCGAAAGATCTCAAACATTAGTATGAATTGTGGCTAACATTTTATTATGGAAGGGGTATTATGGCTGACAATAAACAAGTGAAGTATTCTGCCCCAGGCGTCTGCATTCAGTTTCTTTTGGGGACTACTATCCAAGGAATAAATTACCTTGCATTTCAGACCAATTATGGTTAATATTATAAACGGTGGAATAGAACAGACTAGAGACATGCACCACCAAGTGAAAGCGCTGGGTAGATTTCACCAGCACAGGGTGTGTTGAGTGAGAAATCAAGTCATTGCTTTTAGCCTTATCTAGGAAATGCACTCACCATATAGAGAGTGAAACACACGGGCTCTCAAGAAAACAATTATCTGATCTTCACACATCCCCATGACCTTGTTTTGAAAAGAAATGCTATACCCGTTTACCACACACACGCAGATGGGGCATTTGAACATTATAGCTCAGTAAAAGTGACAGTTGGCATTCACACACAGCTGTGTAAACCTCACTTCTTTCTCATCATCCCTGCTACTTGCTGTTGCTACAGCAATCCATGCTGAGGTGAACTGTGAATGAATGGTAAGCTAATAGGCCTTTGTGATGTCAAATTAACAGTCTTTGTGTTTTACACCGGCTTGGCTGTGGTGTGTTTCTGCCGTACAAAACTGCTGAATGCCACAATACGGACCGTAGTAGGAGGGAGGGATATCATAAACCTGTCCTGATGTCTGTGTCTGTCTGGATTGCTGTCAGGTTCTGTATGTCTGTCTCTGCATCTCTGACAGGTTCTATCTGTTCGTCACACTGACTCTCTCACTGTGGTTGGTTGGCTGTAGCGATCAGCAGAGGCCTGCCCTGTGCTAAAGGTTCCACTCCATTATCCTGCTGTGCTGCTGACGCTGAGATACTGGGAGCAACTCCATGACCTGACATACCAAGCCTAAAACTCCAGTATCCTGCCCTACTGCAGCTACTACAAGCTCCCTTCTAGTCTGTTGTTCCTGTCATTTTGGTAGCACTTTACATTACAGCACGGAATCAAGCGGTAATAGAATGGTAACTAGTTATTAAAGTTACTCACAAAGCAAACCATTATTTGCCCAGATACAGGATGCTACAGATCAGTATAACTGTATTGTTTCAGAGACATTACATACTAGAGGGGTGATAATACAAAAACAACATGGCAGTGTTTCCCCTAAAATTCKCCAAATGTCTTGGCATGGGGCCCCCATTGATTTTGTTATAATGTTTGAGTCACTCAGATACACTATATATACAAAAGTATGTGGACACCACTAATTTGTGGATTCGAACATTTCAGCTGACAGATGTATAAAATCGAGCACACAGTCATGCAATCTCCATAGACAAACGTTGGCAGTAGAATGGCCTTACTGTCAAGTTCAGTGACTTTCAACGTGGCACTATCATAGGACTATCCAACAAGTCTGTTTGTCAAATGTCTGCCCTGCTAGAGCTGCCCTGGTCAACTGTAAGTGCTGTTATTGTGAATTGGAAACGGCTAGGAGCAACAACGGCTCAGCCACAAAGTAGTAGGCCACACAAACACACAGAATGGGACCGTTGAGTGTTGAAGCACGTAGTGCATAAAAATAATCTGTCCTCGGTTACAACACTTACTACCGAGTTCCCAACTGCCTCTGGAAGCAACGTCAGCATAACTGTTCATCCAGAGCTTCGTGAAAGGGGTTTCCATAGCCGAGCAGCCGCACACAAGCCTAAGATCACCATGCGCAATGCCAAGCATTGGCTGGAGTAGCGTAAAGCTTGCTGCCATTGGACTCTGGAGCAGTGGAAACGCATTCTCTGGAGTGATGAATCACGCTCCACTAGTTGGCAGACCGAAGGACAAATCTGGGTTTGGCGGATGCCAGGAGTATGCTACCTGCCCCAATGCATAGTGCCAACTAAAGTTTGGAGGAGGAATAATGAATGGTCTGGGGCTGTTTTTCATGGTTGGGGATAGGCCCCTTAGTTCCAGTGAAGGGAAATCTTAACGCTACAGCATACAATGACATTCTAGATGATTCTGTGCTTCCAACTTTGTGGCAACAGTTTGGGGAAGGACCTTTCCTGTTTCAACATGACAATGCCCCCGTGCACAAAGGGAGTTCCAAACAGAAATGGTTTGTTGAGGTTGGTGTGGAATAACTGGACTGTCCTGCACAGAGCCCTGACCTTAACCCCATCGAACAGCTTTGGAATGAATTGGAACGCCAACTGCGAGCCAGGCCTAATTTCCCAGCATCATTGCCCAACCTCACTAATGCATTTGTGGCTGAATGGAAGCAAGTCCCCGCAGCAATGTTCCAATATCAAGTGGAAAGCCTTCCCAGAAGAGTGGAGGCTGTTATAGCAGCAAAGTGGGGACCAACTCTATATTAATGCTCATGATTTTGTAATGAGATGTTTGACAAGCTTTTGGTCATGTAGTGTAGCATAAGAACACAACATAAGACATAGCAAAGTGTGTAGAATTTCAGGAAACTAGCTTTAAAACTGTAAAATGTTTTCTCTTCCCCATGGCAAAATGTCTAGAATTGCGAATAGCAGACAAATTTGCTTTAAAACAGCAACATTTTATCTCTGCTGCCATGGGAGGGCCTTTAAAAATGTTTGTCGGAGAAGGCGCCGTTGGTCACGCCCACTACCACGCCCCCCTATCTATTTCCCCACCAAGTCAGGTGAACAGGGCCTTGCCCTTTATTATGATAAACAAGCCTGGGCAACCATTTCACCAGAGCTGTTGTCTTGGTTGCACTTGTTTTCTAGGATCACTGGTGTCTGGTAATGTACAGGAATGATTCACCTCAGTTCACAGTTCACTCTCTCTGGGAGTATGATTAACGTCACCGCTCTATTGGCCCATTCCACTGTGTGTGGTAAACTATCCAGACCTGTTCTGAAACCCCAGAGGGAGGTTTCATATGGCTTTAAAATAGAGCTGAATGAACACACAATCAACTGGTGACACAATGTCCCGTGGCTATTGTACTAAAGTGGCACAGGTGTGCCAGTAATAGGTCAGATGGTTTCTGTTTGATGCCGCACTAACTATACTGGCCCCAGATCAGTTTGGATCAGTGCCCCAGAAAAGGGGATCTGGTTGGTTCATCTACTGTGGGAAAGTGAGGCTTAAACCAATCCCACGGACATCCCATGTATCGTTTATGTGTGTATTTTCTGTTAATGCCTAGGCAAATGCAAGGGCACCCTGGGTTATGTTGGTGTACAGTGTTTAATCTGTTTGTAATCCGTTTGAGGATGACGCAGCAGTGCTGGTGATCCTTTTAATCTGTATCTTATTGAATCACAGACCTGATCAGGGTCAAATCGGCCTAGCCCCCCTCCGACAATACACTCACTACCATTGCAGAATAAATTATTAGTCACATCGCATTGCTTTTGAATTCGTTTGGAGGGAGGATGGTGGAAATGTGTATTTTACCCCTTGGTATTCATGGAAACGTGATTTATCAGGAGGGCGCTTATAGCTAAACTAGGAATTCAGGAAGCAATTCTTGTTCTAAATGTGGTTGCGTTTAGGGAACTTGGGTATTCTGAGGGAGCTTCACCGGATGACATGTCATTCTAATTAGCCCAATGTGTCTGGTCATCATTCAAGCTTACCGTCAAAGCAACTTATTCATTAGATTCATCTCGATTCTAGATAACATCTGCTGTACAGGGCCTTGGACCGATATAATGAATGTATATATAATTCCCTTTGTCAAGGAAGGTCATGTGGAGACCAGGCTGTCATTGCCATGACGATTTTGGATGACTAGGGGAGGTCAAGCATATTAGAGACAATGGTTAATATGCAGCCATTACAGAATCAGAGGGAATACGTCAACAACAGTGACGTTAGAAGAGCACAGGGTTCATAATACTAACCCTAGACACCAGAGTGGGAGAAGAACTGGGCACTACATAGTGGACTACTTTTGACCAGGGCCCATTCCCAGGTAGCACACTATATAGATCACAGGTTGCCATTTTGGATGCTGCCAGTCGCATGGACTTGGATGTTGTGGCGTTGAGGAACAAGCCACGTGTCAGCAGACAGACGGGAACAAAGCTGTAAATGAGATGTAGCAACAGCGAGGTTAGGGCGTACAGGAGGTAGGACTGGGGGTTTAGCGTGGGGGCTGCCCTTGATGTCAAGCATGGCCTGAGGGGGAGGCACAGGACGTACAAGGAGGGAGAGAGGGGAAGGGATGGGTGGATTAGGGGTTCGGGGGGAGAAATGGGGGATAGAGAGGGTTGGTAGTTGGGGGTACAATAGGTCTGTCTGTTGCTGTGGACAGTGGAAGCGAGGATAGGACGCGCTGAGGCGCACACACAATGCGATAATTGTGCACGTGGATAGTGGTTTACATACAAACTCGTGCATAGGCACAACACAGTGCTCACATTGAAGCTGCCCCATTCATGGCAAGGGAGAAGCTGCTGTTTACACACACACACAACAGGGCTCACATTGAAACTCCCTCATGTGCTGGGTACAGCCTTTGTTCCCCCAAGGCTATCTCCATCTCCAGTACTCTGCAGTCCCAAGTTCACCATGGTGGTGTCTCAAATTGCACCCTATTCCTTAAATAGTGCAGTACTTTTAACCAGGGCCCATAGGGCTCTGATCAAAAGTAGTGCACTATATAGGGTGCCATTTGGGAAGCAAAACATACCACCTCCAGACACACTAAATGGGAGAACTTCTGCATTTAGCTACAGTCAGTGCCATTTTTTTGTTGTCCTACCGTTACCYTTAGAGAGATTTAATGTACTGATAGCCAGAGCAGCAATTGTCCCACATATTGTTGTAGTCTAGCATGACTCACAGAGTTTGGACTACAGCCTGGCTTCAATGACATTGCTGTATACCCCCTCTGGTGTACATCCAACTGTAGCTGGACTGGAATGATTCCTGGTGAGATGACACATGGGGATGCCAGTAATTTAGGGGATTCGTTTTCAGAGGGTGACTAGTGTTATATTTTCAGAGATGTTAAGGTTATTTCTTGCATTGGTTTCTTAAAAGGTAACTACAGTTGAAGTCRGAAATKTATATACACCTTAGGCAAATACATTTAAACTCAGTTTTTCACAATTCCTGACATTTAATTCTAGTAGGTCTTAGGTCAGTTAGGATCACCACTTTATTTTAAGAATGTGAAATGTCAGAATAATAGTAGAGAGAATTATTTATTTCAGCTTTTATTTCTTTCATCACATTCCCAGTGGGTCAGATGTTTTACATACACTGAATTAGTATTTGGTAGCATTGCCTTTAAATTGTTTAACTTGGGTCACCCAATAAGTTGGGTGAATTTTGGCCCGTTTTTCCTGACAGAGCTGGTGTAACTGAGTCAGATTTGTAGGCCTCCTTGCTCGCATACGCTTTTTCAGTTCTACCCATACATTTTCTAAAGGATTGAGGTCAGGGTTTTGTGATACCCTGACTTTGTTGCCCTTAAGCCATTTTGCCACAACTTTGGAAGTATGCTTGGGGTCATTGTCCATTTGGAAGCCTCATTTGCAACCAAGCTTAAACTTCCTGACTGATGTCTTGAGATGTTGCTCAATATAGCCACATCATTTTCCGTCCTCATGATGCCATCTATTTTGTGAAGTACACTAGTCCCTCCTGCAGCAAAGCACCCCCACAACATGATGCCGCCACTCCTGCTTCACGGTTGGGATGGTGTTCTTCGGCTTGCAAGCCTCCCATTTTTCCTCCAAACATAACAATGGTCATATGGCCAAACAGTTCTATTTTTGTTCCTTCAGACCAGAGGACATTTCTCCAAAAAGTACGATCTTTGTCCCCATGTGCAGTTGCAAACCATAGTCTGGCTTTTTTATGCAGCTTTGGAGCAGTGGCTTCTTCCTTGCTGAGCGGCCTTTCAGGTTATGTCGATATAGGACTCGTTTTACTGTGGATATAGATACTTTTGTACCGGTTTCCTCCAGCATATTCACAAAGTCCTTTGCTGTTGTTCTGGGATTGATTTGCACTTTTTGCACCAAAGTACGTTCATCTCTAGGAGACAGAATGAGTCTCCTTCCTGAGAGGTATGACGGCTGCGTGGTCCCATGGTGTTTATACTTGCGTACTATTGTTTGTACAGATGAACGTGGTACCTTCAGGCGTTTGGAAATTGCTCCCAAGGATGTACCAGAATTGTGGAGGTCTACAATTTTTTTTCTGGGGTCTTGGCTGATTTCTTWAAATTTTCCCATGATGTCAAGCAAAGAGGCACTGAGTTTGAAGGTAGGCTTTGAAATGCATCCACAGGTACACCTCCAATTGACTCAATGATGCCAATTAGCCTATCAGAAGCTTCTAAAGCCATGACTTAATTTTCTGGAATTTTCCAAGCTGTTTAAAGGCACAGTCAACTTAGTGTATGTAAACATCTGACCCACTGGAATTGTGATTTAAGTGAAATAATCTGTCTGTCAACAATTGATGGAAAATGACTTGTGTCATGCACAAAGTAGATGTCCTAACCGACTTGCCAAAACTATAGTTTGTTAACATGAAATTTGTGGAGTGGTTGAAAAATGTGTTTTAATGACTCCAACCTAGGTGAATGTAAACTTCCGACTTCAACTGTATATGCATTTCCATCATCACAGTGAGCAGTCGTGAGGAATATCAAGGGTTAAAGTTCAGTATTTCTAGTGTCATAAGATTAGCTTTGATAAAATTAGGCTACATATGAACAACTTTTCTCTGTTGCTATTGTTACATTGTTTTGGAGGAACTAGCTACATGTCATTTTGAGGGAGTATTGTGATGGTTTCGGGACGCCCGTTTTCCTGAGCCGCTGCTCTTCTTCTGATGCAATTGGTCTCATGCTAGTTAATGGCTCTTTTGATTGGCCTCTCCCAACACATGAATGGTGTCCTTGTCCCTCCATCCCTCTGCAGTTTTTTCCCTTCAAACAATCTTTTTTCTCTTCTTCTTTGGGCAGTTTTTCTGTTTTCCTTGTTGTTGCGTGCTTCAGTAGACGTGTGTATCAGAGTGACTATGGCTGATATTAAAACAGCTAGTGTGTGTGGTGTGTGTGTGTGTGTGTGGGTGTGTGTGTGTGTGTTGTGTGTGTGTGTGTGTGTGGTTGTGTGTGTGGGTTGTGGTGTGTGGTAGTCATAGAGCTGTTCAGCATTCCGATGATGGCTAGCCCATCCCCTCATCTCACTGCAGATGTGCAAAGCCCTAACGTTCTGGGATTCCATTTGTCAAATGTATGCTGAATACCCTCGGCTTGGGTTAGGCCTCTCTCCTCTCCCTCTATGTGGATTGGGGCCACCAGCTCGGCTTACCCAGTAATAGCGCTCCCATACATGATGCAGGCCAGGGCTGTACTTCTGTCCATAGAAACAGAATCACTAGAATGGAAATGCTATGAGGGTGCAGTCAAATTGCCATGACTGAGGCTGTCAAGGTTTTCTTTTTCATTCTAGTAATTATATTTCTATGGTGCTGCCGGCTGCCACAGACAGGAGTGTAAACACCATAGAACTAGAATGAGTAGAACATGAAACAACCCAGGCCACCGCCATTTGGCTGCACCCAATGGGATTCTCATTCTAGTAATTCCATTTCTATGGTGCAGCTTGGCTGCCACAGACAGGAGTGCAGAGAGGAACTGCTGAGCAGCGTTGCTACCTTCATGGTTAACATGGTTAAACAAGCTTGATGCCCTCAATCTCACACAAATTATCAATGAACCTACCAGGTACCACCCCAAAGCCGTAAACACGGGCACCCTCATAGATATCATCCTAACCAACTTGCCCTGTAAATACACCTCTGCTGTTTTCAACCAAGATCTCAGCGATCACTGCCTCATTGCCTGCATCTGTAATGGGTCAGCGGTCAAACGACCTCCACTCATCACGTCAAACGCTCCCTGAAACACTTCAGCGAGCAGGCCTTTCTAATCGACCTGGCCCGGGTATCCTGGAAGGATATTGACCTCATCCAGTCAGTAGAGGATGCCTGGTTATTTTTTTTAAATGCCTTTCTCACCATCTTAAATAAGCATGCCCCATTCAATACATTTAGAACCAGGAACAGAATAGCCCTTGGTTCTCTCCAGACCTGACTGCTCTTAACCAACACAAAAACATCCTATGGCGTTCTGCAATAGTATCGAACAGCCCCCGTGATATGCAACTTTTCAGGGAAGTTGGAAACCAATTACACAGGCAGTTAGAAAAGCCAAGGCTAGCTTTTCATGCAGAAATTTGCTTCCTGCAACACAAACTCAAAAAAGTTCTGGACACTGTAAAGTCTATGGAGAATAAGAACACCTTCTCCCAGCTGCCCACTGCACTGAGGATAGAAACTCTGTCACCACCGATAAATCCACTATAATTGAGAATTTCAGTAAGCATTTTTCTACGGCTGGCCATGCTTTCCACCTGGCTACCCCTACCCCGGTCAACAGCACTCACCCCCCCACAGCAACTCGCCCAAGCCTTCCCCATTTCTCCTCTTCCCAAATCCAGTCAGCTGATGTTCTGAATGAGCTGCAAAATCTGGACCCCTACAAATCACCGGGCTAGACAATCTGGACCCTTCTTTCTAAAACTATCTGCCGAAATTGTTGCAACCCCTATTACTAGCCTGTTCAACCTCTCTCTCGTGTCGTCTGAGATTCCCAAAGATTGGAAAGCAGCTGCGGTCATCCCCCTCTTCAAAGGGGGGGACACTCTTGACCCAAACTGCTACAGACCTATATCTATCCTACCTTGCCTTTCTAAGTCTTCGAAAGCCAAGTCAACAAACAGATTACCGACCATTCGAATCCCACCGCACCTTCTCCGCTATGCAATCTGGTTTCAGAGCTGGTCATGGGTGCACGTCAGCCACGCTCAAGGCCTAAACGATATCTTAACCGCCAACGATAAGAAACAATACTGTGCAGCCGTATTCATTGACCTGGCCAAGGCTTTCGACTCTGTCAATCACACAATCCTCATCGGCAGACTCGATAGCCTTGGTTTCTCAAATGATTGCCTCGCCTGGTTCACCAACTACTTCTCTGATAGAGTTCAGTGTGTCAAATCGGAGGGCCTTTTGTCCGGGCCTCTGGCAGTCTCAGGTTCAATTCTTGGGCGACTCTCTTCTCTGTATACATCAATGAGTCGCTCTTGCTGCTGGTGAGTCTCTGATCCACCTCTACGCAGACGACACCATTCTGTATACTTCTGGCCCTTTGGACACTGTGTTAACAACCCTCCAGATGAGCTTCAATGCCATACAACTCTCCTTCCGTGGCCTCCAACTGCTCTTAAATACAAGTAAAACTAAATGCATGCTATTCAACCGATCGCCACCTGCACCTGCCCGCCCGTCCAGCATCACTATCTGGACGGTTCTGACTTAGAATATGTGGACAACTACAAATACCTAGGTGTCTGGTTAGACTGTAAACTCTCCTTCCAGACTCACATCAAACATCTCCAATCCAAAGTTAAATCTAGAATTGGCTCCCTATTTCGCACAAAAGCATCCTTCACTCATGCTGCCAAACATACCCTCGTAAAACTGACCATCCTACCGATCCTCGACTTCGGCGATGTCATTTACAAAATAGCCTCCAATACCCTACTCAATAAATTGGATGCAGTCTATCACAGTGCCATCCGTTTTGTCACCAAAACCCCATATACTACCCACCACTGCGACCTGTACGCTCTCGTTGGCTGGCCCTCGCTTCATACTCGTCGCCAAACCCACTGGCTCCAGGTCATCTACAAGACCCTGCTAGGTAAAGTCCCCCTTATCTCAGCACCCACCTCCAGCAGGTATATCTCTCTGGTCACCCCCAAAACCAATTCCTCCTTTGGCTGCCTCACCTTCCAGTTCTCTGCTGCCAATGACTGGAACGAACTACAAAAATCTCTGAAACTGGAAACACTTATCTCCCTCACTAGCTTTAAGCACCAGCTGTCAGAGCAGCTCACAGATTACTGCACCTGTACATAGCCCATCTATAATTTAGCCCAAACAACTACCTCTTCCCCTACTGTATTTATTTATTTATTTTGCTCCTTTGCACCCCATTATTTCTATCTCTACTTTGCACATTCTTCCACTGCAAATCTACATTCCAGTGTTTTACTTGCTATATTGTATTTACTGTCGCCACCATGACCTTTTTTTGCCTTTACCTCCCTTATCTCACCTCATTTGCTCACATTGTATATAGACTTATTTTTCTACTGTATTATTGACTGTATGATTGTTTTACTCCATGTGTAACTCTGTGTTGTTGTATGTGTCGAACTGCTTTGCTTTATCTTGGCCAGGTCGCAATTGTAAATGAGAACTTGTTCTCAACTTGCCTACCTGGTGAAAAAAAAWAAAAAWAAAACAGTAGCAGCGGGACCTCTGGTTTATCACTGACCAATGGTTCCCCCCTATTAGTTTTGTGGTTAGTAGCTACATTGTGCGGTGCACAGTCTGTTCTTGGCTTTACTAGAGGGAGGAGATAGGGTAGKTGACGGAGAGTGTACCAGGCCTTGCCTACCTGGCCTCGCCTCACATAGGCCAGTAGAATGTTGCACATTGTGAATCACAAGCCTGAGTGCGCACACACACACCACAACAGCATACACACAACCTTCCTTATCAGAAAATGGGATTTCATGGATTTAACCTCAGCTGAAATTGCCATTATTTCTTTCTTTGTCAATGGATTTGCATGAGAAAACAAACAATTAGAAAATATAATACTTTGACGAATATTGTTTTGTATTTTCATAGCTCTGCAGATTTCTAGTATATCAACATGGCCTATCTTTCTCAACACATTCTTTCTAGTTTGCTAATCTCATAATTAATTATGGCTCCAATCCAATCACATTTAATGCAGAGTCTCTTCCTGCTTGCTTTATATTCACAGCATGATGTCATCAAACATTCATGACATCACATTTAATGGTAATCTAGCTAATGTTGATCAATCAGTGAGTGATTTAAATGGTGTCTACAGTATTAAACTCTGTGATGATGGTTTCTATGATTGGGAGTTGACTGTGTACTTCTAATTAAGCAATAAGGCCCAAGGGGGTGTGGTGTATATGGCCAATATACCACTGCTAAGGGCTGTTACGCATGAYGCAACGCGGAGTGCTAGGACACAGCCCTTATCCATGGTATATTGGCTATATAACAAAACCCCTGAGGTGCCTTATTGCTATTATAAACTGATTACCAACGTAATTGGAGCAGTAAAAATACATGTTTTGTCATACCCATACGGTCTGATATACCACGGCTTTCAGCCAGTCAGTATTCAGGGCTCGAACCAYCCAGTTTATAATACAGGATTACATCATGATCCATTAAATCCATACACTTATAATGGGCRCRTYCCAAATGGCACCCTAATTCATATATAGTGCACTCCTTTGACCAGAGCCCTGGTCAAAAGTAGTGCACTATAGAGAATAGGGTGGCATTTGAGACACAAACCAATCTCTTTATAAAGAAGACTGTAAGTGAATGTTGAGCCACAGTGAGACAATGGCCATTATAGAATGTGATGTCATCATCCATGGTGACTCAGGCCCACACCCTGATAACCACTCCCTTAGCAAGTGGACGGCTATAATATCGTTCACTGTGGATTGACTGTGATCAATTCACTTAGATGGGAATCAAGGGACTGTATGTCAATTATTTTTGTTTGTTGTGTTTGACATAGAAATTGGCTCTGTATGACAATGTCAAACAATCCAATGATCTTTTCATAGCACTTAACCATTTATCCCAGCAATCAACCAACAGTTGACCTCGTATAAGCATTGACTAACGAGACATAGGACTATGTACAGTGCATTCGGAAAGTATTCAGACCTCGTGACTTTTTCCACATTTTGTTACGCTACAAAATGCAATAAAATGCTAATTAACTACTTAAAAATCATACAATGTGATTTTCTGGATTTTTGTTTTAGAATCCGTCTCTCACAGTTGAAGTGTACCTATGATACAAATTACAGACCTCTAAATGCTTTGTAAGTAGGAAAMMCTGCMRAWTYKGCAGKKTATCAAATACTTGTTCTCCCCACTGTACATCTGGGATGAGTACATACACCTAGGTTGGAGTCAATAAAACTCGTTTTTCAACCACTCCACAMATTTCTTGTCAACAAACTATAGTTTTGGCAAGTCGGTTAGGACATCTACTTTGCATGACACAAGTCATTTTTCCAACCATTGTTTACAGATTATTTCACTTATAATTCACTGTATCACAATTCCAGTGGGTCAGAAGTTTACATACACTAAGTTGACTGTGCCTTTAAACAGCTTGGAAAATTTCAGAAAATTAAGTCATAGCTTTAGAAGCTTCTGATAGGCTAATTGACATCATTTGAGTCAATTGGAGGTGTACCTGTGGATGTATTTCAAGGCCTACCTTCAAACTCAGTGCCTCTGCTTGACATCATGGAAAAATCTAAAGAAATCAGCCAAGACCTCAGCTATTTAAAAAAAAAATWGACCTCCACAAGTCTTTCATCCTTGGGAGCAATTTCCAAATGCCTGAAGGTACCACGTTCATCTGTACAAACAATAGTACGCAAGTATAAACACCATGGGACCACGCAGTCGTCTTACCGCTCAGGAAGGAGACGTGTTCTGTCTCCTAGAGATGAACGTACTTTGGTGCAAAAAGTGCAAATCAATCCCAGAACAACAGCAAAGGACTTTGTGAAGATGCTGGAGGAAACGGGTACAAAAGTATCTATATCCACAGTAAAACGAATCCTATATCGACATAACCTGAAACGCCGCTCAGCAAGGAAGAAGCCACTGCTCCAAAACCGCCATATAAAAGCCAGACTATGGTTTGCAACTGCACATGGGGACAAAGATTGTACTTTTTGGAGAAATGTCCTCTGGTCTGATGAAACAAAAATAGAACTGTTTGGCCACAATGACCATAGTTATGTTTGGAGGAAAAGGGGGAGCCTTGCAAGCTGAAGAACACCATCCCAACCGTGAAGCACAGGGGTGTCAGCATCATGTTGTGGGGGTGCTTTGCTGCTGGAGGGACTGGTGTACTTCACAAAATAGATGGCATCATGAGGTAGGAAAATGATGTGGATAAATTGAAGCAACATTTCAAGACATCAGTCAGGAAGTTTAAGCTTGGTTGCAAATGGGTCTTCCAAATGGACAATGACCCCAAGCATACTTCCAAAGTTGTGGCAAAATGGCTWAAGGACAACAAAGTCAAGGTTTTGGAGTGGCCATCGCAAAGCCCTAACCKCAATCCTATAGAAAATTTGTGGGCAGAACTGAAAAAGCGTGTAYGAGCAAGGAGGCCTACAAACCTGACTTAGTTACACCAGCTCTGTCAGGAGGAATGGGCCAARATTCACCCAACTTATTGTGGGAAGCTTGTGGAAGGCTACCCAAAATGTTTGACCCAAGTTAAACAATTTAAAGGCAATGCTACCAAATACTAATTGAGTTTAAGTAAACTTCTGACTCACTGGGAATGTGACGAGTGAAACAAAAGCTGAAATAAATCATTCTCTCTAATATTATTCTGACATTTCACATTCTTAAAATAAAGTGGTGATCCTAACTGACCTAAGCGACTTTTTACTATGAATAAATGTCAGGAATTGTGAAAAACTGAGTTTAAATGTATTTGGCTAAGGTGTATGTAAACTTTCGACTTAAACTGTATGTAAACATCATTATTAGAGCACTGAGGTTGTGGGTGGTGCAGTTGCCGTACCAGGCGGTGATATAGCCGGACAGGATGTTCTCAATTGTGCATCTGTAGAAGTTTGAGGGTTTTATGTGACAAGCCAAATTTCTTCAGCCTCCTGAGGTTGAAGAGATGCTGTTGCGCCTTCTTCACCGCACTGTCTGTGGGTGGACCATTTCAGTTTGTCCGTGATGTGTACGCCGAGGAACTTAACTTTCCATCCAACTTGGAAAAGTTGGAGCGTCGCTGCACAGCTATTTTCAGGTCTCTCCAGAGATGTTAGATCGGGTTCAAGTCCGGGCTCTGGCTGGGCAAATCAAGGACATTCAGAGACTTGTCCCGAAGCCACTCTTGCGTTGTCTTGGCTGTGTGCTTAGGGTCGTTGCCCTGTTGGAAGGTGTACCTTCATCCCAGTCTGAGGTCCGGAGCACTCTGGAGCAGGTTTTCATCAAGGATTTCTCTGTACTTTGCTCTGTTAATCTTTCCCTTGATTTGGACTAGTCTCCCAGTCCCTGCCACTGAAAAACATCCCTACACCATGATGCTGCCACCACCATGCTTCACCGTAGGGATGGTGCTAGGTTTCCTCCAGATGTGGATCTTGGCAT
This sequence comes from Salvelinus sp. IW2-2015, assembly GCF_002910315.2. Taxonomy (NCBI): domain Eukaryota; kingdom Metazoa; phylum Chordata; class Actinopteri; order Salmoniformes; family Salmonidae; genus Salvelinus; species Salvelinus sp. IW2-2015. Next base: position 376,423 of record NW_019942505.1, read on the forward strand.
TCAGGCCAGAGAATCTTGTTTCTCATCCTTTAGGTGTCTTTTGGAAAGCTCCAAGCGGGCTGTCATGGAAGCAACTCCTCAGTAAAATTCATGTCTTTTTACTCTACCATAAAGGCCTGATTGGTGGAGTGCAATAGAGATAGTTGTCCTCCTGGAAGGTTCTCCCATCTCCGCAGAGAAATTGGAGCTCTGTCAGAGTGACCATCGGGTTCTTGGTCACCTCTCTGACCAAGGCATTCTCCCCCAATTGCTCAGTTTTGCCGGGCGGGCAGCTCTAGGAGTCTTGGTGTTTACAAACTTCTTCCTTTTAAGAATGATGGAGGCCACTCTTGGGGACCTTCAATGCTGCAAAAATGTTTTGGTGCCCTTCCCCAGATATGTGCCTCAACACAATCCTGTCTCGGAGCTCTACGGGACCTTATATAGACAGGTGTGTGCCTTTCCAAATCATGTCCAATCAATTGAATATACCACAGGTGGACTCCAATCAAGTTGTAGAWACGTCTCAAGGATGTTCAATGGAAACAGGATGCACCTGAGCTCAATTTGAGTCTCATTGCAAAGAGTCTGAATAAGTTTGTCACCTACTCATTACAGGGTTTTCTTTATTTGTACTATTTTCTACATTGTAGAATAATAGTTAAGACATCAAAACTATGAAATAACACATATGGAATCATGTAGTAACCAAAAAAGTGTTAAGCAAATCAAAGTATATTTGAGATTGTTCAAATCAAAGTAGCCACCCTTTGCCTTGATGACAGCTTTGCATACTCTTGGCATTCTCTCARCCAGCTTCATGAGGTAGTCACCAGGAATGAATGCATTTCAATTAACAGGTGTGCCTTGTTAATTAGTGAAATTTCTTTCCTTAATGTGTTTGAGCCAATCAGTTGTGTTGTGACAAGGTAGGGTCGGAATACACTTGATAGCCCTATTTAGTAAAAGACCAAGTCCATATTATGGCAAGAACAGCTCAAATAAGCAAAGAGACATTACAGTCCATTGCTTTTTAAGACATGAAGGTCAGTAAATCCTGAAATTGAAGAACTTTGAAAGTTTCAAGTGCAGTTGTAAAAAACTAAAATAGTGAAAATAAAGAAAAACCCTTGAATGAGTAGGTGTGTACTAACTTTTGACTGGTACTGTATGGTAATAAGGTATTTTTTATTTTAAATAAATTAGCAAAAATTTCTACAAACCTGTTTTTCGCTTTGTCATTATGGGGTATTGTGTGTAGATTGAGATTTAAATTTTATTTAAATCCATTTTAGAATAAGGCTGTAAAGTAACAACATTTGGAAAAAGTCAAGGTCTGAATACTTTCCGAATGCACTATGTATACTGAACAAAAATGTAAAGCAGCATGCATTCAAAGATTTTACTGAGTTACAATTCATATAAGGAAATCAGTCAATTTGAAATGAATTCATTAGGCACTAATCTATGGATTTAACATGAATGGGAATGCAGATCTGTGTCTGTTAGTCACAGATACCGTAAAAAAGAAGGTAAGGGMGTGGATCAGAAAACCAGTCAGTATCTGGTGTGAAAACCAGTCAGTATTTGCCTCATGCAGCGCGACATCTCCTTCTGATAGAGTTGATCAGGCTGTTGATTGTTTCCTGTGGAACACGCTGTAGTATACGTTGATCGGTGAGTATGCGGGCCATGGAAGAACTGAGATTTTCAGCTTCCAGGAATTGTGTACAGATCCTTGCGACATGGAGCTGTGCATTATTATGCTGAAACATGAGGTGATGGCGGCTGATGAATGGCACAACAATGGGCCCTAGGATCTCGTCACGGTATCTTTGTGCGTTCAAATTGACATTGATCAAATGCAATTGTGTTCGTTATATGTAGCTAATGCCTGCCCATACCATAACCCCACCGCTACCATGGTGCACTCAAACCGCTCGCCCACACAACGCCATACACATGGTCAGCAGTTGAGGCCAGTTGGACATACTGCCAAATTCTCTAAAACAACGTTGGTGGCTTACGGTAGAAAAATGGGCATTCAATTCTCTGGCAACAGCTCTGGTGGACATTCCTGCAGTCAGCATGCCAATTGCACGCTGCCTCAGAACTTGTGGCATTGTGTTGTGTGACACAACTGCACATTTTAGAGTGGCCTTTTATTGACCCCAGCACRAGGTTCACCTGTGTAATGATTATGCTGTTTAATCAGCCTCTTGATATGCCACACTTGTCAGGTGGATGGCTTATCTTGGCAAAGGAGAAATGTTCACTAACAGGGATGTAATCAAATTTGTTCACGAAATTTAAGARAAATAAGCTTTTTGTGCATATGGAAAATTTCTGGGATCTTTTATTTCAGCTCATGAAACATGGGACCAACACTTTACATGTTGCATTCATGTTTTTGTTCAGTGTATGTCCTCGTGAATATGTCCTCGTAATTCAAATGTTCTCTAAATTCACAACAGGTTTGAGGAACCCTGATCCGATTGGCTCCGGCACCGCCCTACCAGGTGACCCTACAGCGGGGGAGACGGGTAAGGAGACCCAGCCACAGCCTCCCCTGTCCAACAGTGCATTGCACTGTGCCCACCACCACAACCATGTCCACCCCCAGCGGCAGCCCCGAGAGAGAGGGCTCCACAGGGGGACCCAACCAGCTGGAGTGTCCCCTCTCCTCTCCCCCTGGCATGGACCATTCCATGGGCAGCCCCCTGCTCAGCCCGGACTCATCTTGCCAAGATGCCATGCTCTCAGCCCCCGCCGCCTCCCCCGCTGACTCGGAGAGCCTGAGCCCTGACGAGCTAGAGCTGCTGGCCAAGCTGGAGGAGCAGAACAGGTGAGAAAGAGATGGGAACTGGTGTTCACATGTGTTGCACAGTAGCTACAGGTAACTGCCAAAATAAAGGAAACACCAACATAAGTTGTCTTTAATAGGGTGTTGGGCCACCACGRGTGGCCAGAACAGCTTCCATCCACCTTGGCATAGATTCTACAAGTGTCTGGAACTCTGTTGGAGGCATGCGACACCATTCTTCCGCGAGAAATTCCATAGTTTATTGTTTTGTTGATGGTGGTGGAAAAGGCTGTCCCAGGCACTGCTCCAGGATCTCCCATAAGTGTTCAGTTGGGTTGAGATCTGGTGACTGACACACACGCTTTAAACCCCCTATACTCCTTTGAGACTCCTCTTTCAAAGTCACTGAGATCTCTTCTTTTAGACATGGTAGCCAAATGAATGGCCAACTGGGCGTTTTTATACATGGATGCTAAGCATGATGGGATGTTAATTGCTTAATTAACTCAGGAACCACACCTGTGTAGAAGCACCTGCTTTCAATATACTTTGTATGCCTCATTTACTCAAGTGTAATGTATTTAGGCAGTTACCTGTATGTTTCCATTAACTTGTCCAGTGGTTTTGTGTAGACATTTAGAACGTTTGCATAGAAAATGGATGTGACAATTGCCTGCCACGTTGCGTTGCGTTTCCATTGAACTGTCTTGTGTCGATTTAAAAACATCTGGACGTAATGACATCCCACAAAAAACAACAAAACCTTTTAGCAAAAACGTGTCATATAAAAATGAAGTGGTTGAAATGTTTCCATTATCCATTTAAAAAATTGCACATTAATAAATTGGCGGCAGCCTCTATGCCCTCCCATGTATGCCCTCCCACCTATCTGTTTCATGTCTGAGGTAGCTCCCAAAAGCCAGCATGGATAGAATGCAAGCATTTCCGAATATTTGCCATATTCTAATAATTCTCCTGTGCCACCTTGTCGCCATGGTGAAACTTGCACTCCTGTAGATCTGAAATAATTGGATCTTGAACTTGCAACCAGAAAAGCAACGCTAAGCAATTCAGGCGTTATTGAAAGTCACTGCAAAGGAACATTCTTTTTTTATAGTAAAATGTTTTATTCGGGAAGTAGTTGACATTTAGAATTAAATGTAGATTCGATGTGCCCCTCGTAGGTCTACCTTAAAAAATTATTTGGCAATAATTTATTAGATGAACACTGTTTCCATCATTTGTTGCAATAAGGAAAGTTCTACAAAATAAAAATCCAACCCTATTGAACGGATAAAAATGTTGTTGATCTTTAGAACATTTCTCCTATATCGGCCGTTTCCATGACACATGTCACAAAGATTTTGTGACATTTTGTGACATTTGTGATTTTGCAACATTGCTTTTGTCGAGGTAACCTTGTTCAATGGAAACCTACTGTTAGGTTGTGCCTGGTGACTGGTCTCGCATGGCTGCGTTCAAGATCACTTCGCTGTTGTGAGAATGGCATTTGCCAGGTAAATGATGAGCCACTCATTTTTTWAAACTGGACAAGTCAGTTAAGAACAAATTCTTATTTACAATGACGGCCTACCCCGACCAAACTCGGACGTCGCTGGGCCAATTGTGCACCGCCCTATGGAACTCCCAATCACGGCCGGATGTGATGCAGCCTGGATTCGAACCAGGTACTGCAGTGACAACTCTTGCACTGAGATGCAGTGTCTTAGACCACTCATAAACAAACAGGTACTGTCCAGCGATTCAACTGTGTTACAGCACATTGCTATGAGGCTTCCAGGTCAGTATGGGGTAGCAGAGGTTAGCCTCTCCCCGCTGTGGGTAGCTTCAGAGCAGATGCACTGAGCAGATGTGTCATTGGGTTGGAGGAGCTTCTGGCCAAGGCCTAGCGGGCCGGCTAGGCTAGCTGTGAGACGCTTTGATGCCAGAGCTGGAACATGCACTGTTGAACCTTCCTCTTTTGCCTCTGTGAGTTGTACATTTGCTGTTACTGGCACGGTATTATAACCAATGTGTTCAGTACTCGGYCTGCGTCCCAAATGGCACCCTATTCCCTATGTAGTGCACTACTTTTGACCAGGGTCCAGATGAGCTCTGGTCAAAAGCAGTGCACTATATAGGGAAAAAGCTGCCATTTTGGATGCACCCTCAATGTGTCTCTACTATCAGAGTAGCTGCTACGGCCTTGGCACTGATAAGTATCTCAACAATAGGCCCAGTGTTTCACTATCAGAGAGGTGCTCAAGGCTCAGTGTCTTGACGTAGTAGTATTAAAGGTACTGCTGGTTGTTTGTGCCCTCCAGTGTTTTAGATGACATTCTCCCACACGTGATTTTCTACTACATGGGGTAATAATTAAAAACGGTTCAAATAAACAGTCTAATTTAATGCAAAAGAGAATGTAACATTAAGCCTGAAAAGCTTAACATCATGGATTAACAATAAAAAGATCAAAAGAAGTAATAGAAACAAGACTAGTGTAATGAAAGCATAAGTGGCTCTTGATTCACTCATATGACCCTTGTCTGACGACCTTTGACCTCTAACCCTTGATACCCCCTCCTTCCCAGACTTCTGGAGGCGGACTCCAAGTCGATGCGTTCGATGAGCGGCTCGCGGCGGAACAGCGGCTCGTCCCTGGTGTCCAGCTCCTCTGCCTCGTCCAACCTGTCCCACCTGGAGGAGGACACCTGGATCCTGTGGGGACGTATCGTCAACGAGTGGGACGAATGGAGACGCAAGAAGGACAAGCTGCTCAAGGTGAGGGGGGAGGATGGATGAGTTATYGAGAGACTGATAGAGCAAAGGGAAGAGAGGGGAGAAGATGGAGAGAGGACAGGGGGAAAATTGGTGTTGGAGGGCCAGTAGGAGGCACCCTTCCCTCTGGCCCAAAAAGAATATCCCAATTTCCCAGGGCAGTGATTGGGGACATTGCCCTGTGTAGGGTGCCGTCTTTCGGATGGGACATTAAATGGGTGTCCTGACTCTGTGGTCACTAAAGATCCTATGGCACTTATCGTAAGAGTAGGGGTGTTAACCCCGGTGTCCTGGCTAAATTCCCAATCTRGCCCTCATACCATCACGGTCACCTAATCATCCCCAGTTTACAATTGGCTCATTCATCCCCCTCCTCTCCCCTGTAACTATTTCCCAGGTCGTTGCTGTAAATGAGAATGTGTTCTCAGTCAACTTACCTGGTAAAATAAGGGTTAAATAAAATTAAAATAGGAAAGCAGACAGAGCCAGGGAGGGGGGAACAGAACAGCAGGAGAGATTAGAGAGGAGAAAATGCGAGTGAGGACAAATGAGGAGAGAGCACAGATGGAGGTATTGATAAGTGAAGATAAGATATGAGATGACATAGATATTCAGTATAGGCTAGGATGTAGAGTTCTACACTAAGCTGAGAATTAGATTTGTAAAATAAACCTTTCTTTTCACCTCCAGGAGCTGATCCGTAAGGGCATCCCACACCACTTCCGGGCCATCGTGTGGCAGCTGCTTGGTAACGCCACAGACATGCCAGTGAAGAACCAGTACTCTGAGCTGCTCAAGATGTCCTCGCCCTGCGAAAAGCTCATCCGCCGGGACATYGCCCGCACCTACCCCGAGCATGAGTTCTTCAAGGGCCAGGACAGCCTGGGTCAGGAGGTGCTCTTCAACGTCATGAAGGTGAGGATATTTTGACCTTTGACCTTGAACTGCATTATTAGAATGTTGTCTCTTAGGTTTACATGGACAAACAKAATGGATTTGGTATGATTAGTCATTTTTGTACTAGTGAGATGTGCAGTTGGATGAACAGTTAGAAGCAGTTACATCTGCATTGCTTGCTGTTTGGGGTTTTAGACTGGGTTTCCGGTTTTAGGGCTTTATAAATAAATGTGATTGATTTGAGTTAAATGTGTATTTAAACTGTATGGGCTGGTTTCCCAGACTCTGATTCAGCCTAGTCCTGGACTAAAAAGCTTARCAAATGTASAATCTCTAAACTTAATCTGTGTCTGGGAAACCTCCMCAATGAGTATAGGTTTGTTTATAATGATTGATGTCTGTGTGTCCAGGCGTATTCTCTGGTGGACCGGGAGGTGGGCTACTGCCAGGGCAGTGCCTTCATCGTGGGCCTGCTGCTCATGCAGGTAACRTCTCTTCAGCAACCCTCTRGTCTAGACATTCCCCTCTCTTGCTATCGCGCTACGTTGTGCTAAATACGGAATTGTACTGATTCTACCCTTTTTCGTTGCTTATACAGTATGAATAAATGACCTCTGAGCTCCTGATTTTAGTGTGAATGCACACAGTCACACAGCCTGACCCGGTCTCTCCTGTGGCCCTCTAGATGCCAGAGGAGGAGGCGTTCTGTGTGTTTGTGCGTCTGATGCAGGAGTACCGTCTGAGGGAGCTTTTCAAACCAACCATGGCTGAACTAGGCCTCTGTATCTACCAGTTTGAATACCTGCTGCAGGTAAATAAACTTTATCCATCTCCATATGTCACGCTGGCCAATGTAGAAGGTTGGATGTGTCCCAAATGGCAACTTAGACCCTATAAAGTGCACTACTTTTGAACAGGGCCAATAGGTCAAAAGTAGTGCACTATGTAGGGAATACAGTGCCATTTAGGATGCATCTATTGTCAAATGAACTAAAACCTTAAGGGCCTTGGAGGTGTCTGGGATTGAAATTATTATAATATTTTTTACCTCAAAAATGTCTGGTTTTAGGTAAGTATGTATACAGTGTACTGTAGTTGGGGAATAAGCACAGATATTGCAATTATAAAGTTGTCCACTATGGGGCAGCAAATAGATTCATACAGCAAAGACTTGAGCTAGGTTAGTCCTTACATTTTTAATAGTACCACTTTGAAACCATTACGGGTTTGTAGCTCAACGAAAACCCCTATTATAAACTGGGTGGTTCGAGACCTGACTTCTGATTTGCTGACAGCCATGGTATATCAGACCGTATACCACGGGTATGATAAAACATTTATTTTTACTGCTCTAATTACATTGGTAACCAGTTTATAATAGCAATAAGGCACCTCTGGGGTTTGTGATATATGGCCAATATACCACAGCTAAGGACAGTGTCCAGGCACACCGCTTTGCATCGTGCATAAGGACAGCCCTTCGCCGTGGTATATTGGGCATATACCACACCCCCTCGTGCCTTATTGCTTAATTAACTCCTCTCGTCTCTTCCCCTCTCATCCACCCTCTTTCTCTTCCTCTTTTCCCTCTCTCACCTTATCCCAACAGGAGCAGCTCCCGGAGCTGAACGTCCACTTCCGTTCTCAGAGTTTCCACACCTCCATGTACGCCTCCTCCTGGTTCCTCACTCTCTTCCTCACCTTCCTCCCCATGCCCGTTGCCACACGCATCTTTGATATCTTCATGTACGAGGTAAGAGACTCACCACTGGTGTCTTGTGTGAGAATGTGTTTGGGTGAACATACTTTGAAAAAAATCAACATAGTGGATCCCATAGACATTGTTTGATTTTAAATGTAACCTTTAATTACAGGTTGTTCTCATTAACATAAAATATATTCTACAAGAGAGTCTTGTGATGTAGCACTATGAGTGTGTTGACTTGAACTTTGATTCCCTGTCTTCAGGGTCTGGAGATTATATTTCGTGTGGGCATGGCCATTCTGCAGTACAACCAGACTGACCTCATCCAGCTGGACATGGAGGGCATGTCTCAGGTAACAAACACTAGCCCCCCATAGGGCTCTGGTCAAAAGTAGTGGACAATATTTGGAATAGGGTGCCATTTGGGATTTATCCCATGAAAGGCACTACAGCAGGGTTCCCCAATAAGCTGTTTCACCATTAAGTAATCCAGCTTTAAGGGACCTAATTTGTGATTTTATTTGCCCCCCCTCAAGTTTTCTGAGATTTTATTTAAATAAATAAAAAATCTTTCTTGGATGTAAAAGACTGTAAAATTACCAGAAAATGAGCTCAGTGATTTTAAATTTAGGAAATCTGTCCAACTATTCCAAAGCATAAAGAGACTGACGTGATCGTATCCCAATGTAATCAAGGTTTGAAATTCTAATTGTTTTGTCAAATACTATATCTGTTCTTGCGGTCAATTTGCAGTGTACAAATTATTTATAACTATGATTCCGGCCCCCCACCCATCCGCTCAAGGAAAAAATTGGCCCACAGCTAAATGTAATTGGGGACCCCTGCACTATAGTATAAATCATGAATTATCACTGTAGATAGATACAAGACCGACTGAAGGCAAGAAAAACTAAAGAGTGAAATTAACCATTGTATAAGCATATGGGCATTTGTGAAGTGTCTTTACTTCAATTATCATGTGATACCTACTGAATGTATTATTCCCTTTCATAGTGTATTAACAGGAGATATTCTCATTCAGAGTGTCTTAACAGGAGATATTCTCGTTCAGAGTGTCTTAACAGGACATATTCTCGTTCAGAGTGTCTTAACAGGACATATTCTCGTTCAGAGTGTATTCTATGAAGCTCTAACCATGTCTCTTCCTTCTGCCACAGCACTTCCAGAAGGTGATCCCCCACCAGTTTGACAGCTGCCCAGACAAGCTGATYCTGAGGGCCTACCAGGTCAAATACAACCCCAAGAGGATGAAGAAGTAGGCTCTGCTTCTGATAACAATACTGGCTTTAGGTTGTAGACTACATACAGTTAATATGGGCCAATGGGACCAGGCTTGTAGTGTTGTTACTATACAAAGCATGCTTTCAGTTTAAGATTATTAGTTTCAGTTTTATTTGCACACAGTCAAATGCATAAATGTAAAATAGAAACGCATTGTATGAATCTAACTCTACTAAAATGCTTTTATTTGCCAGGTTGGAGAAAGAGTACACCACAATCAAGAACAAAGAGATGGAGGAGCAGATAGAGATCAAGGTGTGCGTGTGCACATGCCCGTCGAACTTTTTCTTTGAGCGAATCTATTAATAGACCGACAGAATATATATATTTTTCTGTCTTACTTACAAAGTCCCCAATTTATAAGCCTTGTATAATGACTAATACCGTTTCCTAACTGTCTCTCTACCCGTCTGCACATCCACAGAGGTTACGCACAGAGAACAGGCTTCTGAAGCAGAGGATTGAGACATTGGAGAAGGTAAGCGATGGAAACTTGGCTTCGAGTCAGACACTCACTTTAGCGCTTATGTGAATAAGGTTTATGATGTACAATAAAACACAGCCAGAAACATGAAGCTAAAATATAGCCATGCCAACCAAGACTTATATCCTGTCACATTTACAGAATAAGTGAGGTGACTTAAGTTGTGAATGTACCTAAGGACAGAGACCATGTCTGTTGATTTTGTGTGCGTGAGTGGATGATTTAAAAGGATGTGCCTTATTCTAGACCGGAGCCACTGAGTCTCTCCTCCTTTTCCAAGTACTCTGGCTTTTCTTCCCCTCTTGCTTCTCTCCTGTTGTCCTCTGAGTAATGCTTTTTGTCTTTTCCTTTCTTTTTTTTATTCCTTCTCTCACACAAACCCTCTTTCACTCTGTATTATCGATTTCTTTCTCACCCTCTCATTTATTTTCTGGTGTCACATTTCCGTCACTCGTTTGCCCTATTCTTATCCTTCATTCCTCGTGTTCGTCTTTATTTCTCCCTATTCTCTCCTTATCCTTTTCTTATCTTCTTCCTCTCCTTCACTGGTGTCGTAGGAAAGTGCTGCTCTAGCAGACAGGCTGATACAGGTACAGTACTGGAAAACCACCTCTCCTCCTCTAACACCTTCCTTCCTCCTGCACTTCCTCTCTCTGTCTCCTTGACAGTGACCAATCAATGCCTGACTTCTGCATGAGAGAATGTTTTGTTTGTCCGTCTGTACGTCTGTCTGTCAGACCATGCTCCCCCTTGACCGCATGTGCGTCTGTGTGTCCATGGTAGGAGCTCTAATATTAAGGCCTACAGCCCTGCATGTGGAAACACAATGCCCTCTGTCATTTATTAGGATAGAAATGTCTTTGCAGGGTAATTACAGCCTAATAGGAATGGATACAGAAGAGCCATTTATATTCTACTCTGTCAACTCCTAATATCGAACCTCCAACAGTGAAAGTGTTAAAGCTAAGCCCCAATTCCCTCTAAATTCAAACCAACGTTGTCCATACCCCCCCCCCCCCTCAGACACATTCCCTATAACTGACACGGCCCCCTCTGGTCTCTGACCCTGTGTCTTCACTATTSCAGGGTCAGGTGACGCGGGCGCAGGAGGCGGAGGAGAACTATGTGATCAAGCGGGAGCTGGCGGTGGTGAGGCAGCAGTTCAGCGTGACCAATCAGAACCTGGAGAAAGCCCAGGACACCATCGGAGAACTGCAGCGGGAGAAGGTAAGGAATGATCTGGAGTCAGTGTGGGTGAGATATTGGGATGCTGCAGGGGCAGGGACTCAGATGTAGAACTGATCTAGAGTCAGGCTTTCACTCTGAGATTATGAGCAAAATTATCAAATACAAGTCTATTGCAATGGATAACAAGCTCTAAAAGTTACAAATGACAAAACATGTTTTTGATGCACCAGTGACGGATATTGAAAATGACCAGCACTAGGCTGTATAGACTGTGGTTGCCCCTGTGGATTTTTTTGTTGTTCTTGTTTGGGGAACTGACTCATTTTGACAGTCTTCTGCTCGTAAAATAATTGACATAATTTTTTGCACATTTTACTTGTCATTTAAAAAATAATTACGTTCTAAATCGATGACATTGACAAATTCTTCGGCGAGAAAAAAAATAAAGGCTGGTGTTGGTGAGAACGGTGAAGTGTCAAAGTGAATTTCCCCAACTCAGTTTGTGTTGAGTTGTGACCTCAATCTAGCCAGAGTGACACAGTTAGTGGATGTTGGATGATAGACAGTATCGGTATGCCTCGTAATCAGTGATGTAAAGTACTACTTAAGTCATTTTTTGGGGTCTCTGTACTTTACTATTTATATTTTTCACAACTTTTACTCCACTACATTCCTAATGAAAATAATGTACTTTTTACTCCATACATTTTCCCTGACACCCAAAAGCACTCGTTACATTTTGAATGTTTAGCAGGACAGAAAATGGTCCAATTCGCACAGAACATCCCTGGTCATCCCTACTGCCTCTGATCTGGTGGACTCACTAAACACAAATTCTGTTTTTAAATGATGTATGAGTTTTGGATTGTGACCCTGGCTATCCGTAAATAAAAAATGGTGCTGTCTGATTTGCTTAATATAAGGAAGAAAAAATTATTCGTACTTTTGATACTTAAGTATATTTAAAACCAAATATGTTTAGACTTTTACTCAAGTAGTATTTTACTGGGTGACTTTCACTTTTACTTGAGTCATTTTCTATTAAGGTTTCTTTACTTTTACTCAAAATATGTATTATCTGTGTATATACAATTTTAAAGAAAATATGTCTAGAAGTCAACTGTTGCAGTGTATACATGTTATTCTGCCCCTATGCTATTCATACCATGTAACATAATAACAACATGTGTTTTCCAAACAGTTCAGAATAATCTGTGTATGGATGTTTGTGATTTGTCAGTTTAGGATCAAGTTGATTATCGTCTTAACGTAAGTGTTTGGGTAGCGCTTTGATGATAGTGGAAAGGCTGGCAAACACTTTCTWAGTTTCTYTTCATGGGTTATATCTGAAAACTTCACTTAAAATACAGACACTGAATCACTACCAAAGTAACTGTTTGACGCTCACTTACAGTAATTCTGTGTGTGTTTTTAGGATGGTGTTGCTTGTCAAAGTATTGACTGGTTCTAATGTTGAATTATTGCTTTCAGTTGCCAGTTGAACAACATCGTACATTATAAATCAAAAAAATCAATTTGATTATAAATCAAATGTTATTTGTCACATGTGCCGAATACTTACAAGCCCTGAACCAATAATGCAGTTTTAAGAAAATATTATTTTAAATAATTGACAGTAAAAAAAWWTWAAAAAGGAACACAATAAAATATAAACGCCGCTATATACAGCGGATACCGGTACCGAGTCAATGTGCGGGGGTACAGGTTAGTTGAGGCAATTATGGTAATTTGTACATGCAGTTAGGGGTGAAATGACTATGCATTGATAATAAACAGCGAGTAGCAGCAGTGTAAAAAAACAAAGGGGGGGGGTGTCAATGCAAATAGTCTGGGTGGCCATTTGATTAATTGTTCAGCAGTATTATGGCTTTGGGGTAGAAGCTGTTAAGGAGCCTTTTGGACCTAGACTTGGCATACCGGTAACGCTTGCCGTGCAGTAGCAGAGGGAACAGTCTATGACTTGGGTGACTGGAGTCTTTGCCAATTTTTTGGGCCTTCTTTTCCTGTCGTTCACGATCATCTACTTTGTCTTGCTCACGTTGAGGGAGAGGTTGTTGCCCTGGCATCACACTGCCAGTTCTCTGACCACCTCCCTATAGGCTGTCTCATTGTTGTCAGTGATCAAGCCTACCACTGTTGTGTCGTCAACAAACTTAATGATGGTGTTGGAGTCATGCTTGGCCATGCAGTCGTGGGTGAAAAGGGAGTGTACAGGAGGGGACGAAGCACATACCCCTGAGTGGCCCTCGTATTGAAGATCAGCATGGCAGATGTGATGTTACCTACCCTTAACACCTGGGGGCGGCACGTCAGGAAGTCCAAGATTTAGTTGCAGAGGGAGGTGTCTAGTCCCAGGGTCCTTTGTTTATTGATGAGCTTTGTGTGCACTATGGTGTGGAAYGCTGAGCTGTRGTGAATGAACAGCATTCTCACATAGGTGTTCCTTTTGTCCAGGTGGGAAAGGGCAGTGTGGAGTGCAATAGAGATTGCATCATCTGTGGATCTGTTGGGGCGGTATGCAAATTGGAGTGGGTCTAGGGTTTCCGGGATGATGGTGTCAAGGTGAGCCATGGACGGCCTTTCAAAGCAGTTCATGGCTACCGAGGTGAGTGCTACGGGGCGGTAGTCACTGTATAGAGTTTGATGTTTGACCTGTTCTAAATCCATAGTGTTATAACATTGTGTTCACCCAGGGCTGGTGTTGTATAAGCCAGTTGTATGAGCATTCTAATGCATAGATGTAGACAGACAGCCATGGTGAAGTGGACAATAGTGTGATGTTGAATGGGTAGACAGACAGACAATGCCTGTAGCCCAGCTGGTCCAGCACAATAGGGGTTCAGTTATTCTATTGTGGCTCTGTGTTAGCGGCTGTGTGTCGCCTGTCCTTGTGCGTGCTAGTGTGTGTTGTATGCTACAGAAACACCGAATGCTCCTCTGTGACTTTGCCTCTAGGTGCAGTGCATCATGTGTGCAGCATGTTTATTTATTTTTGMTCTTTCTCACACACGCACACTATTTATTTTAGTCTATTCAAACACGTGTGAGTCACTTAGTGCTTGACTCCGTTTTGAATGCAAGTCCCCAACTACGGCAGAAACAAAAGATGATGTGTTTCTGTTACTAAATGTGTCAGGAACCACAACTCTTTCTACATACGTTAGTTTCACAGTTTCAATTTATTGGCAGGGGAAACATATGTTTACATTGCCAAACCAAATGAAATGGATAATCAACAAAGGTGAAATGAACAGTAAACTTTACACTCTCAAAAGTTTCAAAGGAATAGAGACATTTCCAATGTCATTATGGCTGTGTACAGTATGTACAGTGTTGTAACAATGTGCTGTTTCTCTTCATACACAAGACACAGCAGTCACACTAATGACACTCATTCACCATGTGACGAATATGGTGTGAGAGTTCACACGAGTTTGCATGTCTCACCATTGTTTCTTGACTCCCTCCTCCATCAGTCTTTCAACATCAGTGAACTAAGTTTAGATCGACTAGAATCAGTGGTATAGGTGTGTGTGTGTGGTGTTGCTATGGAATTGGAGTTTCAGGTGTGGTCAGATAATGTGTTGTGCCTCCGATGACTAGCCTGGGTGTATTACCAAGCCAGAATTCACACACCCCCACCTCTCACTTCTCTCTCACATTGAAACTGAGTGGGTACTTTAATTCACAAAGAAAGAAAGGCCTTTATGCCATGCATACACATGCAAAGTTATTGGTTTGTCCCAACGTTCTCTCTCTATCTCACCATCTCTCTCTTTCTGTCTCTTCTCTCTGAAACGCATCTAGTGAGAAACGGACATGTTTTTGGTTGGTTGACCCCTTTGCCAACCCACATCCCTTCTGTCCATCCCACCACAACTATCACAGCTACACAGAGCCGTACTCCACATCTCCGTTTAGTACATCASTCATTTATCTGCTTGGGTGTACACTAATGAGGTGAATCTACCTGGTGGATGCACCAGACTTTGTAAGTGGTTCCCATATCCACATCAATAGAAAACRGCAATTTTAGACAGACATTCTTCTGACCCATCAATCAATCAAATGTATTTTAAAAATGCCATTTTACATCAGCAGTCGCAAAGTGCTGTACACATACCCAGCCTAAATTCCCAAAACAGCAAGCAATCCAGATGTAGAAGCACAGTGGCTAGGAAAAACTCCCTAGAAAGGAAGAAACCTAGAGAGGAACCAGACTCTGAGGGGTGGCCAGTCCTCTTCTGACTTTGCTGGGTGGATGATCTTTATCTTCTGATGCCTTAGTACACAGAAAAGTTTGATTGGTTGGTATGTGTAGTGTCAGTTCGGGATTGGTCCCAGTGTGTTATCTCAGTTTATAATTGGTCCATGTGTTGTGTCTCAGTACACAGAGCAGTTTGTAACCGGTCTGCAGACGCAGCTGGAGCAGTCCCGGCTGCAGGAGGCAGAGCTACTGGGAGCCCTCAAAGAGATGCAGGACAAAGTACTGGACCTAGAGAAGGTAAGAGAACACACGTGTGTGTGTGGTTATATCTGTGTGTTTAATATCTTCATTGTGTGTGTTCCAGAGGAGCAGCTTTCTGCCTGATGAGAACAATGTGGCCCAGCTGCAGGATGAGCTGAAGCTGGTGAAGCTCAGAGAGCTGGAGACACTGCACTCCTTCAGAGAGATGCAGGACACGGTGACCGAGCTTAACCAGCGCTGGCAGGTAAGTAACACATCACAGAAGACTGTACAGTAGGGAACTGAATGCTTCAGAAGGRGAGAGCATAGTAGAGGTGACTAGAAGAACAGGGTTTATGTAACAGTGTTGCTTCCGTCCCTCTCCTCGCCCCAACCTGGGCTAGAACCAGATACGCTCTACACACATCGACAACAGTCACCCTCAAAGTATCGTTACCCATTTCTCCACAAAAGCCACRGCCCTTGCAGAGCAAGGGAAACAACTACTTCAAGGTCTCCGAGCGAGTGACGTCAGGGAGAGATGGATAGAGAACCGATGCACCATGGTTGTTGTGGCTCTCTAACCTGTTCTTCATCTCCGCTCCTCTCTCTCTCCAGCTCCACATGTCAAAAGGTGGCGGGGGTCACTGGAAGGAATCCCCCAAGAAGAATGCCCTGAATGAGCTGCAGGACAAGCTGATGGGGGTGCGTCTGAGAGAGGCCCAGGCCCAGGCTGAACTCAGGGAGGTCAAACTCCAAGCCATACAGCTGGAGAGCCAGGTCAGTGGAATAACTTTAGTCTGATGCCAAATCTGTTTGTGCCCTATCTATATAAAAGTGATCCATTTTGTGTTATTTCCTTAGTCTGATCCCAGGTCTGTTGCATGTAACAATGACCATAGGAGTTGGCAAGACAGTGCTGGGACCAGCCTAGGGAAATACATTGTATTGGATCACATTTCTAAAAGAGACTTTCATTAGGCCTAAATGACTAAGGGGTAACTCATACATCAAATACTATGTGGAAATGGTAGATAAATGCCTAGGACAAGTTCAAGTGTGACATTATATGACATTGTGAAAGAACAATGCAGTATAAAAGTGGTCAGGAAGATGCATATACTGCMTCATCTTTTTGATTTATGGGAAAGTACCTCACTCAGTGTTTTAACATTCAGTTCCACACTCATGTTTCTCACCCTGATGAGTGAGATGTTTGACTTTTGTGGTGGATTATTCACAGCTCTATACAACACCATAGGCCTWCACACACACATTTTTGTTACAGTTCATCACTTTGGGCCGCAGGTTGGCATTTATTGGGATGACTCATGTACTGGAGGCAGCTCTGCAGAGTGGTCACGAGCTAGCACAGCCAGTCATAATAGCAGATTTTAAACCTAACCTTAAATTAAGACCAAAAAGCGTATTTTTTTTCATGAATGTTTAAAATATAGGCAATTTTGACTTTGTAGCCTGCCCATCTAGTGGAAATCTCTCGGCACTGCCTCCAGGACGAGATTCATCCCAATAAACGTTAACCTGCCTTTAGGCCTTTTTCTAACTTGACAAATGTGTGCATAACTCAGTTTCACATAAATAATGCATTGATGTCAACAGGTGATTTGCGTTTGTGGAAGTACAAGTTGTTAATTTCTCAAATTAGCTTTTTGCTACAAACTGTTGATTGTCTAAGTGTTTTAACAATAAATAGAGGCAGACAACTAATATCATATACAGTACCAGTCAACATTTTGGACCCATCTACTCATTCAAGGGTTTTTATTTATTTTTACTATTTTCTAAATTCTAGAATAATAGTGAAGACATCAAAACTATGAAATAACACATAATTTAGTAACCAAAAAAGTGTTAACTTCTTACGGCTGAAATCCCGTTAACGGGATCGATATGACAACAGCCAGTGAAAGTGCAGGGCGCCAAATTCAAACAACAGAAATCTCATAATTAAAATTCCTCAAACATACAAGTATTATACACCATTTTAAAGATAAACTTGTTGTTAATCCCACCACAGTGTACGATTTCAAAAAGGCTTTACGACGAAAGCATAACATGCGATTATGTTAGGTCAGCACCTAGTCACAGAAAAACACAGCCATTTTTCCAGTCAAAGAGTCACAAAGAGTCACAAAAAGCAGAAAGAGATAAAATTAATCACTAACCTTTGATGATTTTTATCAGATGACACTCATAGGACTTCATGTTACACAATACATGTTTACATTGGCGCGTTATGTTCAGTAATGTTTTGCTTCCAAAACATCCGGTGATTTTGCAGAGAGMCACATTAATTTACAGAAATACTCATAAACATTGATAAAAGATACAAGTATTATGCATGGAATTATAGATAAACTTCTCCTTAATGCAACCGCTGTGTCAGATTTCAAAAAAGCTTTACGGAAAAAGCACACCWTGCAATAATCTGAGTACAGCGCTTAGAGACCAAAACAAGCCATACAGATACCCGCCATGTTGTGGAGTCAACAAAAGTCAGAAATAGCATTATAAATATTCACTTCACTACTCATTCTTTGATGATCTTCATCAGAATGCACTCCCAGGAATCCCAGTTCCACAATAAATGTTTGTTTTGTTCGATAAATCCATTTATGTCCAAATACCTCCTTTTTGTTTGCGCGTTTAGTTTACAAATCCAAATTCACACGGCGCAGGCACTTAGTTCAGACGACAGTTCCATTAGAGTTCGTAGAAACATGTCAAACGATGTATAGAATCAATCTTTAGGATGTTTTTATCATAAATCTTCAATAATGTTTCAACCGGACAATTCCTTTGTCTTTAGAAAGGAAAAGGAACGCAGCTAACTCTCACGGGCACACGCGAGACTTAGCTCATGGCATTCTGCCAGACACCTGACTCAATCAGCTCTTATTCGCCCCCCCTTCACAGTAGAAGCCTGAAACAAGGTTCTAAAGACTGTTGACATCTAGTGGAAGCCTTAGGAAGTGCAATTGAATGACATTTTACACTGTATATTGGATAGGCAAAGACTTGAAAACCTACAAACCTCAGATTTCCCACTTCCTGGTTGGATTTTTTCACAGGTTTTTGCCTGCCATATGACTTCTGTTATACTCACAGACATCATTCAAACAGTTTTAGAAACTTCAGAGTGTTTTCTATCCAAATCAACTAATAATATGCATATCTTAGCTTCTGGGCCTGAGTAGCAGGCAGTTTACTCTGGGCACCTTATTSATCCAAGCTACTCAATACTGCCCCCCAGCCATAAGATTAAACAAATCAAATATGTTTGAGATTCTTCAAATAGACACCCTTTGCCTTGATGACAGCTTTGCAMACTCTTGGCATTCTCTCAACCTGCTTCACCTGGAATGCTTTTACAACAGTCTTGAAGGAGTTCCCACATATGCTGAGCACTTGTTGGCTGCTTTTCCTTCACTCTGCGGTCCAACTCATCCCAAACCATCTCAATTGGATGGGGTCGGGTGATTGTGGAGGCCAGGTCATCTGATGTAGCACTCATCACTCTCCTTGGTCAAATAGCCCTTACATAGCCTGTTTTGGGTCATTGTCCTGTTGAAAACAAATGATAGTCCCACTAAGCGTAAACCAGATGGGATGGCATATTGGTCCCGTGGTCCCGTGTGGCTCAGTTGGTAGAGCATGGCGCTTGCAACGCCAGGGTTGTGGGTTCATTCCCCACGGGGGGACCAGGATGAATATGTATGAACTTTCCAATTTTGTAAGTCGCTCTGGATAAGAGCGTCAGCTAAATGACTTAAATGTAAATGTAAATATTGCTGCAGAATGCTGTGGTAGCCATTAAGTGTGCCTTGAATTCTAAATAAATCACAGACAGTGTCACCAGCAAAGCAGCATCTCCTGTCTCTTATACACATCTAGATGTGTATAAGAGACAGCCTCTGAGCAGTTGATGTTGAGATGTGTCTGTTACTTGAACTCTGTTGCAATTTCTGAGGCTTGTAACTAATGAACTTTTCCTCTGCAGCAGAGGTAACTCTGGGTCTTCCTTTCCTGTGGTGGTCCTCATGAGAGCCAGTTTCATCATAGCGCTTGATGGTTTTTCGGCTGCACTTGAAGAAACTTTCAAAGTTCTTGAAATGTTCCATATTGACTGACCTTCATTTCTTAAAGTAATGATGGACTGTCGTTTCTCTTTGCATATTTAAGCTGTTCTTACCATAATATGGACTTGGTCTTTTACCAAACAGGGTTATCTTCTGTGTACCACCCCTACCTTGTCACAACACGACTGATTGGCTCAAGGAAAGAAATTCCAAAAATGAACTTTTAACTAGGCACACCTGTTAATTGAAATGCATTCCAGGTGACTACCTCATGAAGCTGGTTGAGAGAATGCCAAGAGTTTTCAAAGCTGTCATCAAGGCAAAGGGTGGCTACTTTGAACAATCTCAAATATAAAATATATTTTGATTTAACACTTTTGGTTACTACATGATTCAATATGTGTTATTTAATAGTTTTGATGTCTTCACTATTATTCTACAATGTAGAAAATAGTAAACATAAATAAATACCCTTGAATGAGTAGGTGTCCAAACTTTTGACTTTTTTGACTGTACATGACATTTAAATACTTGTAATTTAGCAGACGCTAATCCAGTGACTAATTACGCTTTCAGCCTTCTGACACTGTCCCCACTCTCTCTTCACCTTCAGAACCAGATTCACAGCAAGCTGATTGGGCGCCATGAGGTGGAGAGCGCCGCCATGCAGGAGAGGCTGCAGCAGCTGGCGAGCCAGAACAAGGGGCTGCAGGCCCAGCTCACCGAGATGAAGAGGAAACAGTCCGAGCTCGACTGCAAGGTGGGGGAGAGGAGGATGGAGGTAGCCAATGGTAGCGTTGAAATGTGTGGAATAAGTGGGCTGCAAGTTAAGACAGGGGAGGGAGAGTGGGGATGAATGCGCAGAAAGAAAGAGGGATGGAGAATGGAAGCGGGAGGAGAGGGGKAGTAGAGAAGGTATATGGAGGAAGGTAGTGGAATAAGTGGACTGACTGCCAGGTGAGAGAGGAGAGGAGAGGGTGGGGGAAAAGGAAGCAACCTAGGGTGACATTGATAAGTGGGCTTTGTGTGTGAGCCTGCAATCTAAACAGACGCAATTGCACAACTAGATGGTCTAGTGGCTTTCACTCAGGCTGTGCGCCAGAGGTGATTTCTCTCTCTCTTGTTTTTTCTCTTCTACCACACTCTTCCCTCTCTCTGTAGAGTAAAGAGGAGGTGATGACGGTGCGCTTGCGGGAGGCTGACAGCATGGCCGCCATGGCTGAGCTCAGACAGAAGATAGCTGAGCTGGAGATACAGGTGGGATGTTTGTACACAGATCTGAACTTGACTTCCATATTGAATGGATGTCATTGTCAAGTGTGTTTAGATTTCTTCTGGGTGGTATGTGTGCATTGGAGAGATCGTCTTCCCTGCTTCTTTGGCGTTGACTGTTCGGTTGTGTACGTATGTGGGCGAGTATGTGAGCATGTGAGATTGTGTGTGTCTAATCCCCCTATCCCTGTCCTACAGAAGGAGGAGGGTCTGATCCAGGGCCAGCTGAACCACTCTGACTCCAGGCAGTATATCACCCAGCTTCGAGACCAGATCGGAGAACTCAAGAATGAGGTCACACACATTTAACAGTCATTTAGCAGACGCTCTTATCCAGAGCAACTTACAGTAGTGAGTTTGTACTTTTTGTGGTACTGGTCCCCCGTGGGAATGGAACCCGCAACCCTGGTGTTGCAAGCGCAATGCTCTACCAACTGAGAGACACACACACACACACACACACACACACACAGTAAAAGCCCTCGTGTCTGGGGTTAGTTTAGCCATTGAAACCCAGCTACATGTGAATCAGATCCCCTCATGCTTTTTGTATTTCTCTGAAATGATAGATGTTGGCCGCCACATAAAGCATGACATACTAGAATCACTACTCTGGCCTTCCTCTGTATGACATTTCCAACCACAGAACAGACGTACCCCCCTACCCCTTCAAAACCCCAGGCCTCAGAAAGAGAGCTATGAATGCGTGTGAGAACTAGACAACACTGATTCTCACATGCTTAAAMACACACACACACWAACATAGCTGAACCACGTAATATACACTTGCTCATTCAGAGAGCGGCTTTGCGTGAGAAGGGAGTGATGGGACTGACTTGCCCTTTTCTGTTTACTAGTTCTTAGAGTGCATACTGTTGGTTGTATTTGTCATATGGAGCCTTTATGTAAAGAGTATCGAAACATTCGTGACAAAGTCAAAATTAGCCAGCAGTAATTTTCCGGTCTCAAAAATCTCAGGCATCTATTTTGCAAATGAATTCATGTTTTGGTGTTGGACCAGATCATAAGTAGAATTAGCATAAATGTTTTTAATTTTTTTTGTAACAGTTTAAGTTATGATTCTAAGGTGTTTGTCATACCAATGACTTGAATATTTGAATATTTGAATATTCAGATTTTGTCCCAGAACAATATGATACACTTCGAGAAGGGCTGAACTAGAATCAGATCTGTTTTTTTCCAGCCAGTATAGTGTACATGATTGAGCTCTTCTGTGTAAACCAAGACAGAAGAGGAAGAGGTGGGCGAGTGCCTAGTTATAGTGTTCCTATTGGTTAACCACTACCCTCCCCCTCCTACCAGCCTAACTCAGTACAAATCTCAGAGTTTTCTGTAAGTACTGAATCAGTGTTGTATCTACACATGCGTACTCACGCAGACACACACAGGCACATCAGACTGGATTTAACCTTGTCACTGCAGGCTAGACCACCATACCAGGTTGCTATAGAAATGGGTCACTTTCCAACCAGTGTACACACTCTTCTCACCAACAAACTGCATCAAAAGCCTTTCTTTGTGATATCAGTAATATCCAAGATGATTGAGACAATAATCTACGGGTATGAATGTCTTAACCTAATTTCTTTCTCTTTTAGATCAGGCAGCTCCGCGGGCAGCGCTCCAAGTTCGCTCCTAGTTCCCGGGGCGGGGGCTACCCGGATCTGTGTCTAGCTAGCCCCTCGTCAGCCGGAGGCGACTACCTGAGCTCGGATGAGGACCTTCTTCCCAGCCCCATCCCCCCCAACGCCATGTACCCCGCCCTGCCCCACCCCTCGGCCAGGCTGGACAGCGAGGGCAGCACCGACAGCGAAGCAGAGGTCCACCCGGACCACCCCCACCACGGCCCCTCGCAGCAGCTCTACACTAGCATGGTGTGTGCTGAGGTCCTGGACAACTGAGCCATGGAGGTCCCTGGAACTCCCTGGTCCTGACCTAGACTACTAAAGATACTGTACTCAGTATCTCTTTAGTATTAGAGATGCTGTACTCGCCCCAACTTTACTGTACTACTGTTCTCACCCTAAACTACTGTAACCTGTAACGGACATCCTCCCCTCCTTCTTCGTGTTGGTGCCATGGTCTCTCCTCTTTGTTATTCTCTTCTCTCCATTTCCCCCTTTTACTTCTCTGTTCACTCCTATCTCTCTTCACTTATCCCTCTTTATCTCCCTCTATCTCCCTCAATCTCTTTTTCCTCTACATTCTCACAGACCCTGAGTCAATTCCAGTCCTATTCCCCTGTCTTGTCCTGTCCTTGGCATTAGTTTCCACATTGCACTCCGGACCTGAGTGAAGAACAGATAACTTCAGTATGCTCGCTCACTGTGCAGCAAGCATATCCTATCCGCACAGAAAGCCGAGAAAATAAAAGGGATTGAAAATAGACAAAAAAAAATGCTTTCAACTTTCAATACTCCAACCATACCACACAGCAGTGACTATGAGATGCAAAGGACA
The DNA here is from genome assembly GCF_002910315.2 of Salvelinus sp. IW2-2015. Classification (NCBI taxonomy): domain Eukaryota; kingdom Metazoa; phylum Chordata; class Actinopteri; order Salmoniformes; family Salmonidae; genus Salvelinus; species Salvelinus sp. IW2-2015. The sequence continues at coordinate 399,880 of NW_019942505.1, forward strand.
TCGCTTTGATGAAATGATTCCCCTCAAGTTTGGAAGGACTTCAATATGGACTTGGGATCGGTAAAAGAGGATATGGATGGATGACTTGTTGGGCTTGACCCTGCTCTTACTGTCCCGTGAGCGAGATGTGGAACGTACTGTCTCCCATCTTTCTCTTTCCTCCTCCTTTTCTCTCTCTCTCCATCTCTCTTTCTGTCATTCCATCATTCCAAGAAGACCCATTGGCCACCTGCACTGCCTGTTAAAATGRAAACAACCATCCACTGTAACCTCACAATGCACACTTCAAAAAAAAATAGAGCGAGAGGGAACGAAGGAAGGATAGGGGTAGGAAAAGAGAGGAGTATGGCATGGACTTGTACACATCAATATCATAGGGATGTTACTAGATGACATCACATGCATAGATGAATATTAACAATTTCCCTTACTGAAATATGTTTGTTGTGTGTGTCTCAATGACTTGCAAATGAAACAAGGCAAGCGAATTACGATGGCTAATGTCAACAACAACAAAAATCTCAACGTTGCCAAATCTTAGGTCATTTTTCTGCTATTATTTATGTTCTTATTTATTTGAATATTTTTTATATATCTATATAGATACCAACGGCGGCCAAACTTTATATATACGTTGAGTTCCCTCGGTCCTTTGTGCCAACTTGAATCCCGAGGCTGAGGTGTCAACGGACGGTGTCCATGACGATGCGTGTCAGAGAGACAGAGCAAATGCGCTGCTATGATTATCCTTTTTTCTCACAGTCTTCTTTTATGTTTTGTTCTATCTGCTCGACATACAGTTGAACTTTACACCCCTTAGGAATCAGTTGTGAGTGCGAAAACTACTGTGAAGAAATTGTTGAACGGTTATGGCTATGCTTCATARTGTCTCTACCTATGACTTCTGAAATAGCCACACATAAACAACTCCTKTTATAATCTATTTGAAATGTGTTAAGGCATTTTTAAACCCTAAGAGCAGGTATCAACCCACAAGTGTTTATAAGAGCAATGGCTCAGTCAATCATTCATTTTGTCTAATGGTGAGGCTGGAGTTTACTAGTTTGGGACTGATTGGCATGTGTCCGTCAAAATGCTGTGTGAGTGACGTGAAGGGGTTAATTTGAAGTTACCAAAAAAATKAGAATTTGTTGAAATTGACCAATCRGAGGCAAAAATATATATAATTTACCAGCTACAAGTGTACTGATCAGATCATCATAAATATCATTATCAAGTTGGACCAGGGTCATCACTCTGTTTATGTCTCTGTTGTTCTGTTCTCTGTTGTTCTCGTCTCAGTCATGGTGCTGTATGATGAATTATCAATACCTCTCCTTCCAGAATAGCCAACTGTGACATCTTCCTCTTTCTACTGCCTGTTACCAATAGGATTTAGGGATGGATGGAAACATTCAGTTGAACGTGTGGACTGAAAATGTCTGACTATCTGATCCATGCTGTTACTACAGCTTCAGATGGCTAAAATGCACAGGTTAACAGACTGGGGGCAGTATTTTGCCTAGTATATACCTCACTGGCTAACTATGTGGCATATCATCCCAATAGTCTTGAATATATGACAAATGCTTGTTAGAATTAGCTTTAGCTCAGTCATTAGGAGTGGGGAGACGAATGCATCGCCTCGGTGTCATGTTTCCAAAGCATTCAAATGTTCTGTGTTTATATCAATGGGACAGAGTTGATCATGGGAATCGATGATAGCCAACTGGAAAGAAGCGCAATGTGGTTGCTTTCCCAATGTCAAGGGGGAAAGGATTCCATACAAACTCTATATTGTCTTACGTCTGTGGCAGACACTTCACATATCCCATTTTATATATTCTTACAACAGTGGAAGCAAAACGTATTGTATAATTCAATAATATTCCATATGACAACCTGAACTGAAGTATTAATATAAATATATCACAAGAATAATTGAGTTGATTTGCTGATGCAGAGGATGTGTAGTAATATATTCAACAGGGTGATATACGATCCTAAGATTCTGGATATACGATCCTAAGATTATGGATCTAAGATTCTAGATCTCCTCTTGACTTAAAGCAGTGAGTGCTGTTCTGGGAATATGGGAGTGGATGCTTGTAGTGGTTAGTGTAGCAAGCTAAGGCCCTGTCTCATGTCAGTATTAGTGAGCACTTGCAAGATTTCTTGGTAGTATTGAGGTACTGTATAATGCTATGCCACCAAGCCTATGCATCCCAACTTTGTATCATGTTTTCTTGTGTTCAAATTATGCCATGCACTCAGATTTGGTGTGTGCCTGGCTTTTGTTGCACAGTGATGCTGAATGAAGGGGGAACCTGTCACCAACTGCCAAGGAAATAAGGGAGCTCTTCTAATGGGGTTCAACTGCCATGTAGCCCATCTTTCACTCGCTCAACTATTACAAATAACCACCTTTTTAGAGGTTAAACCAGTGCAGCAGCTGAAATCACTGTTGTCTGKTGTAACATCCTGGACCAGTCAGTTAAGGTATTACTTTAGCAATGGGAGGGAGTTCAGATGCCATGTGTTGTCAACCTGTGGTAGAGTATAGTCTTGGTCAGTGGTGGAAAAAGAACTTGAGTCATACCTGAGTAAAAGTAAAGATACCTTTTAATAGACAAATAGACAAATACTCAAATAAAAATGAGTCACCCAGTAAAATACTACTTGAGTAAAAGTATTTGGTTTTAAATATGCATCAGTATCAAAAGTAAAAGTATTAATCATTTCAAATTCCCTACATTCAGCAAACCAGACTTCACCATTTTCTTGCTTTTTTAAAATGTACGGTTAGCCAGGGGCACACCGACACTCAGATATAATTTACAAACAAAGCATTTGTGCTTAGTGAGTCCGCCAGATCAGAGGCAATAGGGGTGTTCTCTAGATAAGTGTGTTAATTTGACCATTTTCCTGTCCTGCTAAGCATTCAAAATGTAACGAGTACTTTTGCGTTTCAGATAAAATGTATGGAGTAAAAAGTACATGTATTTTCTGTAACTTTTACGCCACTAAATTCCTAAAGTTGTCAAAAATATAAATAGTAAAGTACAGATACCAAAAAACTACTGAAGTAGTACTTTAAATTATTTTTTACTTAAGTACTTTACTCCCCTATTAGACACTACTAGACAGTGTCTAATTTACACAAAGTCTTGTGCACTCGCTCCACACTCGCATAACACCAGGGTGTATGACAACCCTGCATAATACAAACACTATACTGCTGTTCAGAGATGGTGCTCGGATGCGGAGTTCCCCAGTGTCCCAACTACAACTGGTATAACTGTGACTAAAATACTTTTTGATACACATGAAGATGCCCTCTGATTCAGTATTTGTCATCCGTGTAGTTTTATGATTAGCRTTGGTATGGCTATTCTTTGATCTGAACCAAGATCATGTTTAAAATCTTAGGGTGTGGGGAATGGTAGGGTTCCATGTTTAAATCTATATAGTGCCATAATGTAGGTAGATTTATACATAGTATATCAAATGCAATTTTCATAGACAGTTCAGCATTTGCACTCTGGTTTAGGATGGTGTTCACCAAAAATATCTCAAAGGTGAAGGCCACTGTTGAGCTAGGACTGAAGGATCCCCAATATGTTTAAGATTTATATATATATATATATGTATGTATGTGTGTAACCATGTTAGAATGAAACTGGAACGCTATACATGCCATTGTCTGTGTCTCAAAGAAGAAGGAAACAAAACATGGAGACTCCCCCTTATGGACGGTGTCCTCATGCATACCCTGGGTTGTATTCATTAGGGCACACAATGTCAAATATTTTTAAATGTTCTGCAACAGAAAACAAAAATTAGTGTTTCTTATTGGACAAGTCCATGAAGTACCTCCCGGTTTCAGTCACTTTTCTTCCATTTGGYGCCTCAAACACAACCCCGGTGTAGGACTTCTCTCATGTATGTAACAGCAGGTCGGTATCCACTTTACTCCCCCCAACCTTGTTCAATCTCTCTTGCAATTCTACCAATGTGTTGTCAAGTATATTAATGACAGTAATAAAGATGATATTAATGACAATATTATGAAAACATTTCAGTGTTCTGTACTTGATGATGATATGAAATAAACATTGACACCACATTCTCAGATGCCATGTCGAGGTGGCACGGTGTTGTGTTGATTGTCTCCACCCCTGTCTTCATTTGGATATAAAATCCATTGTAATCTTCCATTGAACCTGTTATCCTCTTTGGCTCTCTGTCCCTCTCTTATCTTTCTCTCCCGTCCTGCTCATCACAACATTGGGTTACCAGTTAATTTCTGTTTGGGCTTTCCGTCTCCATCGCKCTCTGCTCTAACTTCCATTTTGAAACYCCCTCCTGTCTCAACACTTGTGTGTGTCGACACTTTGCCGCACATTACTCAAGTGACCCCACCAACCTCCTCTCATTCAGTTACTTGGTATTCTCTTGCCTCACTTCCACACATCTTCCTGTTTTGTGATCATGTGAATCATTTTGATATAACAATGAAGTAGACTGATATTAGAGATTTGTATACCAACCTCAAGTCAAAGAGGACATTTGGTCATTTGAAAGTGAAGTGATTAGARAGAGTACATCTGGACTTGTTTGGTCCTATATACTGTAGCAGAGCGGCGATGAGTGGGTTTTTAGTGCAGCAGAAAGACCTGTTGCTCAGCAGTGGAGTCTGTCTGGTCTTTCTGAGGAAGCTCTGTGGTTGAGGTGGCTGCTGCTGAGTGGAGCGGTGCTATACAGATACGCTCTTCCCCATCACTTTCATTGGGCTTCACTTTACTGAACACTACGTCTCAGTGGCAGAATACAGCCTAGAACTTCAACTTGAGCATATAGATAGATTTTTACTGTAATGATACATGATTTGAGCTTCCTATTCAATTTTAATTTGTTTACTACGTAGTTGGAGATTCAGGAGTAAAGTTTACAGTTTGGCATATCATATTTTGATATTTATTTTTGTTTTAATTCATTTAGAATTTGAGCCTGAATGTATTTGTTCAGCCTATTTGCTTGATGTGAAAGGTTGACATTTGTATGCCTTTTAAAGAACCTTATCTGGTAAGTTTGTATGAAACACTTTTTTGTAGTGAGATTTTCACATTTTYCATTCTCGCCGTAATGGCATAAATTACAGTATCACCATCTTTTAAAATCAAAGCTCTTTTGTCATCTCACCAGGTGACTTGACTGAAGACATCATCTCCAAGAGGGCTAGCCGCAGAGATTTCTCATTTCTCTTTTATTAGGTGAGTTTTTCTGCATTTACCGTACCAAATTAATTCAGCCAATGTGTTCAATCTAATCATTTATCTCCACGGKTGTATCTGCATCATACTTAGTTATGCTATTTCAAATGTCACCTTGTATCTGCAAAATTGCACAGTAGAAAGAGTTCCGTGTTTTATTTACAGATCCATTGGCCCTTGGGCAAAAGATTTGAACTATTCTGCCTAGAACATAGAATACTTCAAATGAGAAATATTTTATATCTGAAGCTTTTAACCACTATGAATCCAGCAGAGGAAAAATAAATCAAGTTTTGCTATTTTTGGGAGCCTTTTTGTCCCTAGTCTTCTATCTTGTTATGTCTTCAATACTCTACCATTTGCCACCTGTAAGGCTGTGCAACCAGAGGGGAGAGAGCTCACAGGGTGAGTCGGGATAATACATAACGGTCTGCTGTGTTTGGTTGAATTCGGGTGGTAGCTGCTGTGGAATGGTTACAAAACACTGGGTGCTAGTATATGCTGCCACAGTTTATGCAGCAATCCAACCAAGCTCAAGCGTAATGAGTATGTGCAATGACTTGGCTGAGGCGATCTGTCTAGAGATGTCTGTGAATTATACATAACACACATTTAATGCCAAATAAATGACCTCCTTTATGAATAGATACAGTAGGAAAAGCTCTGCTGGGAAAATACTCTATTTMCATTCAGCATATTTGAACTGATTTCATTATGGAGCTCGTTTTTATGGTTTCAAAATGTTGTCTTCATAATTTTAGTGTCAGCAAAACCCACAGTACTGTTACCTTCAAAGTGGTTGTGTGACCAGGGCCTGTACTGTGTTGATCTCGGATCAGGTCTCGGATCAGGTCCCCCTTGTTCCTGTTATCCTATTCATAATGATCTGAAAGTTAACTACTCTGATAAGCTTTATGAATACGGCAGTGTAGTATGTGACCGTGTTAGTCAAAGCACTGCTGCCACCTGCTGTATGTTGGTTGATATGAATAACACCTGGACTATTATGTCAATTTTCATGTACTCCATATTGCAGGGCCTTCTACTTCCCTTCCATTAGACTGAGYCTACAAAACCCTCTGTGCTCCTGCTGCTTCTCGCTTCCCCACCATGCCTCGYTCTTTCCTGGTGAGGAGGGGGGGCTCTCACMCTCTGCGCCCCAAAGCAGGTAGCCCCTGCTTGGGCACRACCCYGGTGCCAGTRGGTCCCTCAGAAACAGACAAGAGRCAGKGGGGTACCCTTCAGGGMCAGCYGTCACCKAAGAGTGCAGTGTCTCTAGTGACACACAATGAGGCCTACCCAYCACAGCCCTCTCCACCTCCAGCCCTCCACCCTGCCTCATATAGTCCCCCTTACCTTCACCCCACCAGTCCCATGTCTTCAGGTAGGTGTTGAACACTGAGGCTCAGCTAACACAAGCTCATGTACATCTGCCAGATTTGTGTATTATTGTTCTTCCATAATCATTCATTCTTTAACAATTTTCATTAAAGTTAAGACTGAAACAGCAATGTGTTTAAGACCTAGAGATCAGTGATTGCTTGTAAGAGGGGCTATTAATGTAACTTCCTGCTATTCTCCATCTTAAGACGGTAGAGCTGCGCTGCACCACCACTCTCCCTCCCAGTTGAACCCTGGCAGCCCTGCTGAGGAGGTGGGCTCTCCCCTCCTGGGAGAGACCCGACACAGAGACTGTCCCCAGATCAGTGACCASAGGACCACTGGGACTGAATGTCCACTGTGTGGAAAGGTTAGTGGATGATCCCAAATCAGTTTTGTTATTCTAACCCTCTGATAAGTCCTCATTGCAAATAATAAAATGTTCTTAATTGATTTACCAGTATAAATAAAGGTGAATTATTAAACATCAATCCTCCTCTCCATCAAAAAGGTTTGATATTAGTGATAAGAGAAAGCTATGTTTGCTTCCATCATGGATAGTGAACAATTCGGGCTCATTGGAATAGCACTGAGGTGATTGGATAGACCTACACACAGCCTTCTTATTAACCAAAGGTCAAAGTGCAGCAACTGAAGTCTGACATGCTTTAACTCTCTATTCTGTTTTTTTTTTACTGGAAGACCAGTGTGAGGATTAGATTAAGATAAGAGGTCTATTGTATTTACTGCACTGCTCTCCACTTCTGCAAATCACATTAAAGTGTTTGTTTTCTTTTCAGAGTTTCTTTTCTTTCTCCAGTGTGGAGTCCCACGTCCACAAGTCCCATGGTGGCAGACACAAGCAGTCATCAGCACACATCAAGACTAACAGTCAGCCGTACGGCTATAGGCCAGACCTGGGTTTGAGCTACAGGGTCAAGGTAGGAATAACACACCTAATAACGCCAAATAAGGTCTGTTGCCTGCCACATTACATGTATAATGAAGGGTTTTAAAGCAGCTCTGGKGTCAGGTCTATTATAATCAGATCACATGGTGACGTCAAGATGTGGGACATAAGTTCCATCCCACCTGAAAAGGCTGATATTGTAGGCATTTTTTTCATACAGCTCTTACAGAAAAAGGGCATTATCATAATTTCACAATGTTATTTCGACCTCATAGTATGGAAATATCATAAAAAGAACTGGAAATCAAGTTATTAACTGCACTGTTCTACTAAGATATATGGAATTGTTTTAAGGTCATAGCAAGGATAATTTAGCTATTTGATTTTGAATTTTAAGACTCCTTGAAGTACCCCAAAAATATATAAAAAATATGTTTTTTGTCCTTACTGTTATTAGCCCATAAAAACGCATTGAATAACAGATTCACTACACGGAACAACAGATAGTCCCCCAAAAAGATCAAAAGGAAGTTAGTTCTGAAGTGTCTCTCCTATATCGGAGAGATTTAAGAAAGATCAGGAAACATATATATATATATACAGTGGGGAGAACAAGTATTGGACACACTGCCGATTTTGCAAGTTTTCCTACTTACAAAGTATGTAGAGGTCTGTAATTTTTATCATAGGTACACTTCAACTGTGAGAGACGGAATCTAAAACAAAAATCCAGAAAATCACATTGTATGATTTTTAAGTAATTAATTTGCATTTTATTGCATGACATAAGTATTTGATCACCTACCAACCAGTAAGAATTCCGGCTCTCACAGACCTGTTAGTTTTCTTTAAGAAGCCCTCCTGTTCTCCACTCATTACCTGTATTAACTGCACCTGTTTGAACTCGTTACATGTATAAAAGACACCTGTCCACACACTCAATCAAACAGACTCCAACCTCTCCACAATGGCCAAGACCAGAGAGCTGTGTAAGGACATCAGGGCTAAAATTGTAGACCTGCACAAGGCTGGATGGGCTACAGGACAATAGGCAAGCAGCTTGGTGAGAAGGCAACAACTGTTGGCGCAATTATTAGAAAATGGAAGAAGTTCAAGATGACGGTCAATCACCCTCGGTCTGGGGCTCCATGCAAGATCTCACCTCGTGGGCATCAATGATCATGAGGAAGGTGAGGGATCAGCCCAGAACTACACGGCAGGACCTGGTCAATGACCTGAAGAGAGCTGGACCACAGTCTCAAAGAAAACCATTAGTAACACACTACGCCGTCATGGATTAAAATCCTGCAGCGCACGCAAGGTCCCCTGCTCAAGCCAGCGCATGTCCAGGCCCCTCTGAAGTTTGCCAATGACCATCTGGATGATCCAGAGGAGGAATGGGAGAAGGTCATGTGGTCTGATGAGACAAAAATAGAGCTTTTTTGTCTAAACTCCCCTCGCTGTGTTTGGAGGAAGAAGAAGGATGAGTACAACCCCAAGAACACCATCCCAACCGTGAAGCATGGAGGTGGAAACATCATTCTTTGGGGATGCTTTTCTGCAAAGGGGACAGGACGACTGCACCGTATTGAGGGGAGGATGGATGGGGCCATGTATCGCGAGACTTGGCCAACAACCTCCTTCCCTCAGTAAGAGCATTGAAGATGGGTCGTGGCTGGGTCTTCCAGCATGACAACGACCCGAAACACACAGCCAGGGCAACTAAGGAGTGGCTCCGTAAGAAGCATCTCAAGGTCCGAGTGGCCTTGCCAGTCTCCAGACCTGAACCCAATAGAAAATCTTTGGAGGGAGCTGAAAGTCCGTATTGCCCAGCGACAGCCCCGAAACCTGAAGGATCTGGAGAAGGTCGTATGGAGGAGTGGGCCAAAATCCCTGCTGCAGTGTGTGCAACCTGGTCAAGAACTACAGGAAACGTATGATCTCTGTAATTGCAAACAAAGGTTTCTGTACCAAATATTAAGTTCTGCTTTCTGATGTATCAAATACTTATGTCATGCAATAAAAATGCAAAATGAATTACTTAAAAAATCATACAATGTGATTTTCTGGATTTTTGTTTTCGATTCCGTCTCTCACAGTTGAAGTGTACCTATGATAAAAATTACAGACCTCTACATGTTTTGTAAGTAGGAAAACCTGCAAAATCGGCAGTGTGTCAAATACTTGTTCTCCCCACTGTATATATATATATWTTTTTTTATTATATATTTTTTTACATGTATTTAACCCCACATTTTGGGCATTAAATAGTCTCCATATATACTTCCATACATTTTTTCAGCTGGTACCAGGGGACCTTCAGACGAGTCTTGCGAGAGTCCTAGAGCAGAACATGTATGTTCGTGAGAGTCTCATCTTTCCATAGAGGGGTCAAAATAGTTTGTAGGACATTCGGGAACGCTACAGATGATTTTGTGCGAAGACCGATTTTCAAGATGTCTCCTGGTCTGACAAATACCGCTCTGGCWCTGTCAACTTTCACCTCAGATGTGAAAGTGCGACATAGGCGGATGCGGTGGATTGAGCATCTGCAACATCGGGGGATGTGGTGGATTGAGACGCATCCAATGCAAAAACAACATCTCTCTATCTTAAACTGGGGGATTTTTTAATGCTAATTAGATCAACATTAGGGAGTTTTAAGAGTTTGATGCTAGTTATAAACTATATACAGGAAAAAACACTACAGTAGACCCTATACATGACTATATGGCCCATATTATATGGCCTATATTCGTTTTTGTGTGGTGTAAAAAAAAAAAAGATTCATTAAACTTCTCATGAAACTGTGAGCCCAATAAATCAATTTTTTTTACAAAATATATGCTGTGTTCTCATGTGTTTCAGGAGCGTACGTTTGCCTGTAAGGTGTGTGGGAAAGTGTTCAAGCGCTCCTCCACCCTGTCCACTCACCTGCTAATCCACTCTGACACGCGACCTTATCCCTGTCAATACTGTGGCAAAAGATTTCACCAGAAATCTGATATGAAAAAACACACCTTCATTCACACAGGTGAATCAATATTTATTCTATGGAAATAGGGATCTTGTCTTTGTCACAGTCACGTTAGAAACATATAATCTATTTTAAATATGTTTAAAAAACTATGAGAGTGGTAGGGGCATGTGGTGCCTAAATGTAGTGAATACATGCCAGAATCCGGCGGAAGGTGATTTGGCCTTTAGAATTAATAAATATAACAGCCACTGCATGCCCCTACCACTCTCATTGATTTGGATTAAGTTAGCTGAAGTTTGTATTGGCTGTTAAATTAAAGAAAACCGAACCATGCATTACAGTTTTTCCTGGCTCACTTTCAGGGTGAGGAACCATCTAACATGCAGTTATAAAAGAGTGAACTTCCCCTTTAATACAGTATGTCCCCTCTGCCCTCCTATCCCAGGTGAGAAGCCCCATGTGTGCCAGGTGTGTGGCAAAGCCTTCAGCCAGAGCTCCAACCTCATCACCCACAGTCGTCAGCACAGTCGCAACCAGCCCTACCGCTGCCTCTATGGCTTCCAGCGCAAACAGGACCTGAGACAAAACCAGGAGAATCACCGTACATAGACCTTTAGGCCAAGACCCTAGCTAAGAGCTGATCTGAGCTCAGTTTTCACAATCGGGAGAACCACTGTACATAGATAGCAACAAMAAAAAAACTCACATGGTCATAGCTGACCCCAGATAATGTTTTCATTATAAGGGGCACCACTGCACAAGCTAAACAGAAGCTGGGGATGGATGGAAGAAGGGAAGGATAATCCACAAAAAATTCTAACGAACATTTACCTTGTCTGTAGTTGAATCCCAACTGTATATTTTGCCTACATGTATATATTTAACCTTTTTCAATGTCATCATAGGGTCATATCTGAAAATATGTTTAAAACACCTTTGAACTTTATTCCAAAGTATCGCTTTCTTTTGTGTTTGCATTAAAAATCTTTTATCCACTTTCAGATTTGGATAACAACAAGATATTATTGTTATGAATGAATGATCATTGTTTTTTTAAGTGATCAAACTCCCTTGCTTTTTAATGATTTACCTCTCGGGGTGGTTTTAAAGGTATGTCACTTTGAGATAAAATAAGTTAAACCGTGTGCGACGCCCACATAGGTTCTCTTGAATTCTCTGGAACTGAATCATCATCTTTAATCTCTTTAAATATCTGGAACCAAAACATTTACCTGGATTTAAATACCTGTGATGGGCTGAGAATGCCCCCTCTCTCTCGGTCAGCGCTACCCTATAAAAGCACAGCCTCTCTTCACTCTGCACTAAAACACCTGATCCCTTCAACCCCCCCACTGCACCACCAAGGAAGAACACACAGACATAGGCAAATACATAATTTAGAATAAATGCTTTAGGTTTAGGTTTTAAATCACAATTGGCCTCATTGTGACCACATCCCCAGGCTTTAATATAGACTTAAATATATATAGTTTTTAAACAGTTTCAATCAGTATACAGACCAAGACATCACAAAAGACGTACTGTATGTACTGCCAGTTTATGCAATGAGTGGTGACTGACACTTAATATCAATTTCAGTATCTTCAATGGATGTTGTACCCTGCTTTCCATTTCCATTTGGAGCATCTCATTGTTTCTCTTCCTCTCACCCTTTTCTCTGTTCTTCTCCATCGTAGCAACAATGGGTTAGGGAAAGAGTGCTCCAGCTTCAGGCACAGACAGCCATGACGACAGCCGTGACGACAGCCATGACATATCAGGCGTAAACGAATCAGACCAAAGCATAATAGGTGTTAAGGGCGGTATTTCAATTGGCAAATCACCAATCAGGCTGGTAACCTGATCCAGCAGGAGGGGCTCTGTATATACATTTATATTTTATTATTGTGCAATGCCACTTACACTATGTGGCCTATCCCATATGCAATTATAAAACACATTGATAGACATTTCAAAGAATAAAGCAATTACATGTCTATATACAGTGAGCTCCAAAAGTATTGGGACCCTGACAAATATATAGATTTATTGGCTCTACTCCAACACTTTGGATTTGAAATTATACATTGACTGAGGTTAAAGTTCAGACTCTCAATTTCAATTTGAGGGTATTTTCATCCATATCAGGTGAACCGTTTATATATTAGAGCACGTTTTGTGCATAGTCCCCCCCATTTTACAGGACCAAAAGTATTGGTACAAATTCAGTTATGTGTATTCAAGTCCAAAGTTAAGTATTTGGTCCCATATTCATAGCACGCAATGACTACATCAAGCTTGTGACTAAAAACATTTGTTGGATGTGTCGTGGAAATTACCACTAAGGACCCCAAAGTCAAGCTTAAATTATTTTATGTTTATTCACGCCAGCGGAGCGATTACAGACAAACAGCACTTCTCAGTACAAGTTAGTCAGAAGCTCTGAGGAGGTACTACCACCTCAGCATATCTATAGTATGCCAATGAGTTACACATAAATACATTTTTGATTCCCTCTTGGTCAAGTGTACAATTGCAGGCTGTATCTCCCACATGATTACTACCTTTAATATGGGGCTCCCGAGTTGCGCAGCGTTCTAAGGCACTGCATCTCAGTGCAAGAGGTGTCAYTACAGTCCCTGGTTCAATTCCAGGCTGTTTCACATCCGGCTGTGATTGGGAGTCCCATAGGAGTGGTGCACAATTGGCCCAGCGTCRTCCAGGTTTGGCTGGGGTAGGCCGTCATTGTAAATAAGAATTTGTTATTAACTGACTTGCCTAGTTAAATAAAATAAAACACTAAAATACACCAGGGGGCCACCAGAGAACCCACAATAGTGATAGGGGGGTTACTACTATTATCAGGACGTTCATAAGTAACACAGTTTGGGGGCTTTATACATCTAGTAAAAGGTCATGTCATCTGGTCTCTTTGGGGATAGGTGACAAAGGGCAGGAATGACATCACACTTAAGGTGTAATTCAAGCCTAGGGGGACCCCCATATATGGTAGTCCCTTGTTTCGCCCTTGAGGAGCAAGCCCACAGACCCAACATGACCTCTCACTAACTGTTGCTTTAGCCACCAACTCAGCTCTACTCAGAAATAAGTTGGACTGTTCTTCCACAGGGGGGGTTCCTTCAATGCCCTCCTCTGTCTGCTGCTTCTGACTTCTGGGCCTATATTCCAGGCCTGCGTCGGTCCCTTTGGCTCGTAACCTCCTTCCGCCACTAGGGTCTCTGGCCCAGGCAGAGTCTTTCTCAATTGATCAACATCAGTCTGTGGAGTKGGTCCTTCTGGCAGCTTACCAATAGGGAAGCTGAGAGTCACTGCTGCAAAGACACACAGACAGACAGAAAAGGAAGCGGTGCTACGTAGTGGTGGGGAACCCTCCATACACTCACTGGATTCTTACGAATATTCAATTAGTTTCAAAACCCACCTGCAAGATGAACAGTGCACCCTCCCCTCACTTTGTGCTCTCTTCAYAGTTTAGGGGCAGCTCTCTGTCTCTCCTTTTCACCTTTCCGAATCATAATTTGACCTATTGATCCAACCCAAATTTAGAATGACAGTCCCTAGTGCTTCACATTGAGTCTATCACTCGAATGTTAGACCCTCAACTTAGCACACACCGACACTGGCAGAATGTACATTTACATACAGGAAACAAATATACAGTATTGTTAGGTTSTAATTATTATAGCAAGAACTCGACGGACACTATGAAAGCACATACCATGTTTATTCATGTTCATTCAAACAGCTGTACAAAGACATTTTCACACAAGCACTGATATTTAACCCTTCCTCCTAGGCTGAGTCTCCTCCTACACATCTGAACAAACATTGTATCTTTACTGCTAGTCAGGAAACTAAAGGATATGGGCCATAAACTTTTCTTTCTCCCTTAATGTGACCTGACCTGACCTCGACCCCCTTCATCACTAATCCATGTCTCTCTCCCCTTATCAATGCTGCCATGTGTGATCGTTTTCCCTGCCCTCAGCACATTACAAGCTTAATTGCACACACACCATATACCTTCCTCCTACAGATAACTTCTAGTGTAGACCCTCTAAACCTAAGCACTCAATATTTCAATAGGATACCTGATAATTAACCCTATCCCAAGTTTAGGAGTTAGTACCCAGAATCCATCAGTATGTACTACTAACGTTGACATACATTATATTAATCTTATATTTCTAGCATTAACTATTCTCATCCCGGCCCCATAATGACAGATTGGTATCTTAATGCATTTTTCTTGTTTTTGTTATGTTTTTTCTAAATTACAAAACATTTGCAGTGTGCAAACCACCCCCCTCCCTCCCAGCAATTATTCTTCTGAAATCTCTTCATTTTCCTCTTAAGATAGATTTACAGTTCATCCTTTCAATGGCACACATGTAACTCATGCATGTCAAAGTGGATGGCCCTTGATAATGTCCCCATTTCAATAGCTGGGAAGTAATCAGATTTTCCCAAGCAGACGAATCTCTCACCTGAGCCGCCACCACCATCCTTTACKGTCCATTCTGTCTTGTCCCTTTTCTGACCAGTGCAYCAGCTGCATGAGAGAAGTTTGGACGTGATCTCTCTCCATGCTCACTCCATGTGGACGTTCTCAGGACTCATGCCGCACTCCTGAGAGAAAAGGCMGTTGAAAGCTTAAATTGGATGCTGTACACCGGTTGTTGGCTCGGACTCAGGTCTCAAGTAGAAGTCATGAAAGACAGGGCCATAGTGAACGCCATTGTCGCCATTACTTTAGCCGGTTAAAGAGGGTGAAGCTCACACWGTTCTTGGTCAAATTATCCCTTCCRTGCGTCTAAATAYCATCTGYGGTCACCTTTGCTATAACCTCGAGAAAGGACAGACCAGAACAACAGTTTATTTTATTTCTGATTCAGGAAATCCAGACCAACTATTCACWGTATGACAAATTATTACATTCCCAATATTCTTAATASAAATTCCTAAGACAAATGTCAAAGAGAAYAACAACACACCATTAAAACCATTTTTGMAAATTGGCTTATACTCCCTTATCATATTGGCGACCTCACCGCAGAGTTACAGGGTCAAAGAGTTAKAGGACTAATCCTTAGGGAGAAATCCAGACCATCCAGCAGACYCAATCTGGTGAGATTTGTATTGACGCAAGACAAAAACAAAACAGAAGCAACAGCAATACACTTCTTCAYATATYAATCGAGGTGGGGAAAACTTCAATCCATTTGGAGTAACTGTCAACCATTACCAACATATATTTTTTCCTTTTACAGTCAGGCATGTGAAGAAAATCMATTTGYATGTTTACCAAAGGGCCCCAGGGGACCGGTAATTCTGCCTTTGGACTCCAAAAAAAAAACAACAGTGCCTGTTAAATAAAAATAACAAATAAAATTAGAATTACAACCCTTGATAACTCCATATTAAATGAATTGTATCCCATAAGGTAATGGTAAAATAGACTAGAGATAGGTGTCCCTCATTTCAGGGGCAGCGCTCTCTCTCTCTGTCCTTCTCATGGTCCAAATCAGAAATAGGACTATTGCTAATTTATAAACCTCTTCCTAATTATTAGTGTTTCCATATAACATTTAAATGTCACCCAATATTCTTAGCCTTTCTAGTAAGGGTGATCAGTCCTCACCAGAAAGTCAGAACAGAGGTCAGAGTTCAGTCAACTCTATTAAGTGAGTATTTACTTTCTGTACCTCAGACATTATTTAAAGATATTTTAAACATTTCAAACATTTTGTGTATCAGGTTTACATTAGGTTTACAATGGGTTTTTCAGTACATTTCTTAACAAGAGAATGTACATGTGTGCAACCAAAACTCTGACAAAACTCTGACATACTTCAGAAAATGTCCTTTGTGTGCCCTTTAAGGTGCATCCTTTCGAACGTGTGAAAAACCCACTAAAACCAAAATAAAAAAGACCCCACACAATAAATAAAACAGTATTAACACCACTAACAAATATTCATAACAGGTGGGTTGTGTGTAGGTGCTGGYGTGTGTGTGGTAAAACGTAGTGTAAAAACAAACAAAATGGCCAGGCCTTTAACAGCCTTTAACAGCCGGATTCAGGTACCTTAATACAGCATTTCACTAACTGCTCTCCCAAGGCAGCAGCCTCGGGAAACATTTCAATGGGAGAGATAGGGACATCCCATCCTCTCCTAAAAGATAAAATAAACATTTAGTTAGTTTTCACTTTGCTGAATTTTAATCAGTCTAAACAATTCAAAATTCAAATTCTTACTTTCCATTTCACTTTCCAATTAACTTCCCATTTCCTTTCTTTCTCACTTTCTTTGCTACTTGCACTAGTCTACATATGTTTCCCTCAATTCATATAGCCCTTTCAATCACCATCACTGTCGTGTCTTTGGCATCATTAAAACTGAAGACTTCTTTATCAAATAACTCTCTGTAATTATTATTACGCGATTAAACTGATTAATCACGTAACTGTAATTAACTAGGAAGTTGGGGCACCAAGGAAAATATTCAGATCACAAAGATATTTTAATATCTGATCAATTAGTCTTCGAATTAATGAATTATTATTTACCTCATGTTAGTCTCATTCCAAACGTCGTAAATGGATAGTTATCTGCATGAACCCAGTCTTCACTATGAGTCATCCATACATCAATTGTCTTAAAATAATTTTTTTACTAACTAAGTACTCACAGAAATGCATAACACAAACAAACAAAATAGATATGGTTACAAAGAAATGATAGGTGGATGTGCCCTAGTGGGCTAAACCGGCATGGTGGCTTGTTAGACAAAAGGGGAGTGGGGGTCAGCTGAGAAGGCACTACAGAGTTGATAATTATAACAATTGAAATGTTAATCCTTTGCACATGAACGCTCACTCATTCGGGAATAATTGCAATCAATATACAGTGGGGAGAACAAGTATTTGATACACTGCGGATTTTGCAGGTTTTCCTACTTACAAAGCATGTAGAGGTCTGTAATTTTTATCATAGGTACACTTCAACTGTGAGAGACGGAATCTAAAACAAAAATCCAGAAAATCACATTGTATGATTTTTAAATAATTAATTTGCATTTTATTGCATGACATAAGTATTTGATACATCAGAAAAGCAGAACTTAATATTTGGTACAGAAACCTTTGTTTGCAATTACAGAGATCATACGTTTCCTGTAGTTCTTGACTAGGTTTGCACACACTGCAGCAAGGATTTTGGCCCACTCCTCCCTACAGATCTTCTCCAGATCCTTCAGGTTTCGGGGCTGTCGCTGGGCAATACGGACTTTCAGCTCCCAAGAAATTGGTGCCATTTGATTTGCTTAATATAAGGAATATGAAACTAATTATACTTTTACTTTTGATACTTATTTATATTTTAGCAATTACATTTTCTTTCAATAATTAAGTATATTTAAAACCACATACTTTTAGACTTTTACTCAAGTAGTATTTTACTGGGTGACTGTCACTTGAGTCATTTTCTATTAAGGTATGACAATTGGGTACTTTTTCCACCACTTCCCCTAACCCTGTCAATATTGTGGAAAAATATTTAAACCTGAAATCTGATATGGGAAAAACACACCTTCATTCGCACAGGTGAGCCAACATGTAGTAGTCCATGAGAATAGGGATCTCGACTTCATCACGGTCACATTACAAACAAAAATAAAATAAAATATTTGGGAGTGGTAGTGGCTAGTATTGAATATATTTTCTAATATTCCATCTGTAACCAAATTCACATTACCCCCCAGAAGGCACACGGACACTCACACTTCAGGTTGACTCGGTTTTATCTGCAGTAAAAGATAACAAACAGTGATGACAGGCATTGACAGGACGGTCACAGCCACACGTTCACTGCAATCAGAATCTCTCGTTAGCCAGAACATAAATGGAAAAAACGGAATCTCTAACAGTCACTTAGATCTTTCTGTGTGTGCACTGTGTTTGTATATCATAACTGTAAACACATCTTGCTTTAACTGTTTAATATTTTTTAAACAACACCACCGTTAGGCTACTGCAGCCTCACGCTACCAATGATAAAGTCATTTTTGATAAGACCAAAAATAACTTTACTTGATCTCAAATAGGTTGGTTCACATGCTTTTTCTCACTCTCCCATTCGGTCTCCTCAGATATGTGGCAAAAAGCATGTGGTAGCCAGCAGAGGCATCATGCCCATAGGGTGCACAGGGGCACATGCCCCCTCAGATTTGACCACTTGAAAAAGTACATTGTAACAGCTTATTTGTTTTTTTCTTGTTGGTGTAATACTGCTAGCCACCTAGCAATTTTAGCTAGCCCAGATAGGTTCCCAGTCCCCCTACCTCATAACTGGCTTTCAATAAGCCATTTCAGGTTATCAATCAAGTTAGAGTAGCTAGCTTGTCTAACTATCTTAGCTGCCATGCCTCAACTTTAGAAAAGCAAGCAATTACTAAATGTACTGAATAAGACTCACATTCTTTTCAATCTTTTACCCAGATTTTAGCAAAGTAGCATATTTTGTTACTTTAAAAAATATCCACCAGTTAAGAGGATACAGATCAAGAGGTATGCTTAGATATGCAGAAAACCATCAAATATTTTTGACCTAGAATTAAGCATAATGTTTATGGCTCTAGAATGCAGGAAAAGGTTTCAGTTTCAGGTGTTAAAAAAATGCAGAATTCCCCAACTCCCGAACAACGGGGCCTAGCACCCTTCCAGACCACCTCCAGGCATTCAATCACTCAATACCATGTACTGCTCTTCGAACATCTCATTCCAAAATCATGGGCATTGATATGGAGTTGGTCCCCCCTTTACTGCTATAAAAGCCTTCAATCTTCTGGGAAAGCTTTCCACTAGATGTTGAAACATTGCTGCGGGGACTTGCTTCCATTTAGCCACAAGAGCATCAGTGAGGTTGGGCACTGATGTTGGGCGATTAGGCCTGGCTTGCAGTCGGCCTTCCAAATCATTCCAAAGGTGTTCGACGGTGTTGACATCAGGGCTCTGTGCAGGCCAGTTATGTTCTTCCATACTGATCTTGACAAACCATTTCTGTATGGACATCGCAATGTACACAGAGGCATTGTCATGCTGAAACAGGAAAGAGCCTTTCCCAAACTGTTGCCACAAAGGTGGAGGCACAGAATCATCTAGAACAGGGGTGTCAAAGTCAAATGGACGGAGGGCCAAATAAAAAATTTAGCTACAAGCCGAGGGCCGGACTGTTCGAATGTTCATTGAAAAATTTTTAAATGACGCATATAGTCTAGTGAACCTAATTGAACCTACTGAAAACCTAACAAATATATTCCAATATGATCAGATAAATAAAGCAATATTTTCTTATGGCTCTGTCAGTAATCTTTAATTTTCAACAGACACAAAAGACAAATTTCCTTTATATAAAAATCCCCATAACATGAACATTAAATGAAAGAAACCGGTATTCAAGGCACCATCCTAGCCTATATTTTCTATTTTAGCAAAGTGGGCTAATTTTACTCAAAGAAAAAAACAATAATAGGCAATTTCTATCATCCACATCAACTGAAATATTTTTAAAATATAATTGGGGATTGAAATACAATAAAATAAAGTGAAAAATCCTATTAATCACAAACAACACTTTGTTTAAGGAGAAGTACATTCAGTGAAAACAATATTAAACTTTAACTTTTAAACTTGAACTGGTAAAACTCTAAATATGTGATTGCACAGTAATGTTCACTTGTTTGAGGTTGAGGGTGATACTTGGTGGTGTCCCATCTTTCCAAAGTTCACAATGTTCGGAGGTAAGGCTCTGAGCTGAGGAAATCCTCAGAATTGAGTGGAGGTGTTTCAGCAGTAAGTCGACTTCTGTGTGAATGTTTGTTCAGGCTCATCAAGAAAACAGTTGTTCACACAGGTATGTGCTGCCAACATAGACAAGTTTGAGCAGCCTGGTGCGCAGCTGGGGCATTGTGTCGGGGAGGACACGGGCGAACTCCGCAGCACCCACTGCCGGCATATTTTGCCCTCCGTGATCATTGCATTGGAGGTCAATCAACTCCATTTGGAGGTTGGTGGGAGCTTTCCACGTCAACAGCAAATGGGTTACCGAGCAGTTCCAACTGCTTTTTTGTGCTTCAAAGTCAGCAAATCGGCGTCGAAAGTCAGCGGCAAGCATACTTATTTTATTCAGCCAACTGTGCGCTCGGGAACGCACTGGTAAGAGAGCTTCTCCTTTCATGGTCTGGCAGCTGGAAAGTGGCTCAAATTTTTCTTTCCGCATCTGCGTCTCACAGAGTCAAGTTTGTTTTTTAAATGCCTTTCACTGTACTGATAATATCAGAGATGACATGATCCCGCCCTGCAGCTGCAAGTTCATTGCATTCAGATGACTCGTAATGTCACACAGAAAAGCCATTTCACACAGAAAACATTTCGTCTCGGAGTTGTGTTGTGTCTTTCCCTTTGCTGTCCAAGAACAGACAAATCTCTCACGAAGCTCGAAACATCTTTGAAGCACCTTTCCTGGCTTAGCCATCGCACCTCTGTGTGATAAGGCAAATCACCATGCTCCGTTTCTAACTCCGTCAGAAATGCCTTGAACTGGCGGTGATTCAAACTTTGGCTCTGATAAAGTTAACTGTGCGCGTGATGATGCTCATTACATGCTCCATTTTCAAGGCTTTACCGCACAACGCTTCCTGGTGTATGATACAATGATAAGCTGTCAGCTCACCTGTCGCGTTTTCCTCTTGCATCTTTTCCCGTATCTTCGCCACCAGTCCGCTCCTGTGTCCACACATCGCAGGTGCTCCGTCGGTTGTCAAACCACGAGTTTTTCCCAAGGCAGCTCCATCTCATTTACACATCTTGACACTCTTCAATCAAATCATGCCCCGTAGTTGTGCCATGCATAGGACGTAAAGCCAAAAACTCCTCTGTCACGCTTAGGCGTGGAGTCCACTCCGCGGTGAAAATTGACAACTGGGCAATGTCAAAAATGTCGGTGCTCTCATCCACAGCCAAGGAATATGCAATGAAATCTTTTCCCTTTTTCACAAGCTGCTCTTTTAGATTGATGGACAACTGGTCTACTCTCTCGGCAATGGTGTTTCTGCTCAGACTCACATTTAAAAAGAGTTGCCTTTTTTTTGGCAAACTTCGTCACAAACTTTAATCATGCAGTTTTTGATGAAATCCCCCTCCGTAAATGGCCGGGCTGATTTAGCGATCTCTTCTGCCAAAATAAAACTGGCCTTGACAGCAGCCTGGCCTTGTGATTTGGCTTTTTTGAACAGAGCCTGTCGAGATTGAGGGCCTCGTTTTAATTCTCTGCCTTTTGTAGCCTTTGTTCCATGTCCAATTCTTGTTTTTTGTCCGCGTGTTTCGTTTCATAATGTCGTCTCAGATTATACTCTTTCAGTCACGCCACACTTTCTCCACACAGAAGACACACAGGTTTTCCAGCTACCTCCGTGAACATTATACTCCGACTCCCACCTTGTTTGAAACCCCCGGTTCTCAGTGTCCACCTTCAGTTTTGCCATTTTTGAAATGGGATGTTGAAAGGTTATTTTACTGTGATGCTGACGACTGCTGTGCCAATAAATATTGAAATGAAGCAGCCTACTGCTCGGTGCGTCACCGTTGCATTGTGGGAAATGTAGTATTGGTGCGTGTAAAAGATCTGCGGGCTGCCGGCTTGCTGCGGTCTGCGGGCCGGTTCTAATAATAAATCAAGATCATCCCAGGGGCCGTAAAAAACCTTCTCGCGGGCCGGATGTGGCCCGCGGGCCTTGACTCTGACATATGTGATCTAGAATGTCATTGTATGCTGTAACGTTAAGATTTCCCTTCACTGGAACTAAGGAGCCTAGCCCGAACCATGAAAAACAGCCACAGACCATTAATTATTCTGCCAAGAATGCATTGGGGCAGGTAACATTTATCCTGGCATCTGCCAAACCCAGATTTGTCCGTTGGACTGCCAGATGATGAAGGGTGATTCATCACTCCAGTGTTTCCACTGCTCCAGAGTCCAATGGCGGCGAGCTTTACACCACTCCAGCTAACGGTTGGCATTGCACGTGCTGCTCCTAGGCTTGTGTGCGGCTGCTTGGCCATGGAAACCCATTTAATGAAGCTCACGACAGTTCTTGTGTTGACGTTGCTTCCAGAGGAAGTTTGGAAATCGGTAGTGAGTGTTGCAAATGAGGACAGATTTTTTTTAAATGCGCTATGCTCTTCAGGGCTCAGCGGTCCTGTTCTGTGAGCTTGTATGGCCTACCACTTCGCGGCTGAGCCGTTGTTTCTCCTAGACATTTCCACTTCACAATAACAGAAATTACAGTTGACTAGGACAGCTCTAGCCGGGCAGACATTTTATTTACTGACTTGTTGGAAAGGTGGCATCCTATGACAGTGCCACATTGAAGGTCACTGGGCTCTTCACTAAGGCCATTCTACTGCCAATGTTTGTCTATGGAGAATGCATGGCTGTGTGCTCGATTTTATACACCTGTCAGCAATGGGTGTGGATGAAATAGCCGAATCCACTAATTTGAAGGGGTGTCCAAATACTTTTATTTTGTTTGTATATATATATATATATATATTGAACCGCCTCCCTCCCTTTAACAACAAAGCAGCATACATACAAAAATAAAATACATTTACGATTGGAAATAATATATAAATATATATATATATACATACACACACAAAACTAAAAAATGTCACAACATACTATCCCTTCCTTCCCACACCCTCACGTATCCCGTTGGCCAATTCTTACCCCTGATCAACAGAAGGCAACTGTTCAAAAAAGGATATTAAAGGCTGCCATCTCAAGAAAAAGTCATTAGTGCATCTTCTTCAAGTGTATTACATTTTTTCTAAGTGTAGAAAAGACATTAGATCTTTCAACCAGGATGACGCAGTGGGAGGTTTTGAAGGATTTCCAGTTAAGCAAGATCTGCCGGCGGGCTATAAGGGAGGCAAACGCTACAACGTCCACTTTACTTTTAGTGAGACTATACAACAAAGATGGAGCTCCAAATATAGCTATTAGAGGACAAGGCTGCAGGTCAATATCTAGAATTTTAGAGACCGTATCAAAAAAGGATGACCAATACTCAGACAGCTTAGAACAAATAAAACATATGGGTGTGGTCTGCCAGAGTGAATGAACATCTATCACGTGTCATTCGTGTCTGGGAGGAATTGACTAAGTTTTTCTTTGGTGTAGTGAATTCTGTGCAAAACTTTGAACCGAATTAAACTTAACCGAGCACACGAGGATGTGGAGTTAACTCTAAGGGGTCTCCTCCCACCAGTCATCTACAAGGTCACGTTCAAGTTCACTACCCCAGTCTGTCTTGATTTTGTTTATTGGAGAGGGTTCAGAGGACAGCATAATGTCATATAATCTAGAAAGCCGACCTTGCCGACTCCATGGGAGGGACACAATCTCCTCTAGTAACATCTCGGAAGGTAGTTGAGGAAAGGTGGGGAAATGAGAGAGAACAAAGTTACGGGCTTGAAAATATCTTTGAATTAAACCAAACCTCTCTCACGCCTCAAAACAAAAGCCTGGTCGAGTTTGGAGGGTAAAAATAGGTGGTTGTTACAGATAGGGCTTAGAAGAGAAGGGGCAGAAAGTCTAAAATGTTGACGAAATTGTCTCCAGATCTTGAAAGTAGAGCGCACAATGGGGTTTTCCGTATACTTTGAAGGACACAAGGACAGTGGGACACAAGCAATAGCAGAAAGGAGGATGATTGGCAGGAATACGCCTCTAATGAGCACCAGTTGGTACCTGTAGCATTACACCAGAACATAATCTTTTGAATATTGGCTGCCCAATAGTAAAGCAGTACATTTGGAAGTGCCAATCCTCCATCTTGTCTACTTCTTTGAAGTATTGCTCTACGTATCCTAGGTGATTTGCCTGCCCAGAGAAAATGACTGATGAGCCTATCCAACTTGGTAAAAATTGATTTCGGCAGATAGATCAGAAGACATTGAAAAAGGTATAGTAACCTAGGTAAAATGTTCATTTTAACAGATTGGAATCTGCCAGCTAATGAGAGAGGCAGACTTATCCCAGTGTTGTAAGTCTGCTTTAAATCATGTGACTAGGCTTGCAAAGTTAGTTTTATCGAGGGTAGTCAGAGAGTGTGTTATATTCACACCCAAACAGGAAAAACCAGAGGGCGACAGACCGAAAGGCAGGGGAATTTGCTTGGCAGCAGGGTCGGGGGTAAAAATAACTTTTCTGAATGTTCAATTTGTAACCTGAGAATGATCCAAACATGTTTAAAATATGCATTATGTTATCGACAGAGTTCACAGGGTTAGTGATATATAATAGTAGATCATATGCATACAGCGACACTGTGCTCTCACCAGCTCGGTGGATTCCAGTGAATGATGGTGATAATTTTAAGGCCAAGGAAAGCGGTTCAATCGCAAGGGCGGGGACATAGGGCACCCTTGACATGTCCCTCTGGAGAGGGGAAAGTATTTTGAATGTTGAGAGTGTCATCATTTTCATTTGTTTGAATGAATACATCTATGTTGGTCAAAATAAAGTCACAGAATTCTTTGTTAGACAATCTCCAATTTGACTGTTTTTTTGCATTCGGAGTAAGTGCTAAGTCCAGAATGTTGGGGGAATGGTTCGAAATCACTATTGCAGAATATTCTGTATTTTTAACTGAGGGAAGAAGGGCTCTATCTAAAACAAAGTTGTCTACGCGCGAGTAGGCTTGATGAACATGAGAAAAGTAGGAAAGGTCTTTTGTGACGGGGTGGAGGAAGTGCCATGGATCAACACAACCCATTTGGGTAATGAATGTAGAAAGAGTTTTTGCCATCCCGGAAGGAGTGAGTGTTCTGGGATTAGACCTGTCAAGTCTTGGTTCAATAACACAGTTAAGGTCCCCGCCGAAGATGAGGCAGTGGATGTCAAGATTAGGGAAAGAGGCTAAAAGAGATGTCGTAAATCGAGTGTCATCCCAGTTAGGGGCGCAAACATACGCAAGTACTACAGGGGTTTGGAAGAGTGTGCCAGTTGTATAACATCCTCCAGGATCTGAAATGATCTGTGAGGGTGAAAACAGTACTCGTTTGTGAATCACTATTGCTGTTCCCCTAGCTTTGATGTTAAAATTAGAATGAAAAACCTGTCCAGCCTATGCTTTACGCAATCTAGTATGGTTGTTAACAAGTAGGTGAGTTTCCTGAAGAAATGCGATATCAGTAATCAGGCTCTTCAGATGTGAAAATACTCTGGAGCGCTTAATTTGCCCCCCACAATCGCAAATGTTCCATGTCACCAGTCTGACTGGAAGCCTTAAAGTACCATCCTGACTTGTTGTTGAACTAGACATTAATCCTTATAAGAGAACTCAAATGAAAAAGAAAGTGGAAAAGAGAGATTGAGAGAGGAGCAGCATGAAAAAACATCTGAATAAATAATGTATCAAATCCTAAAAAAGCAGAGCAACGTAACCCCCGTCTCCAACATTCCCGACATACACAGAAATAAAAAAGATAGTACAACAAGGGAAAAATACAAATTCTAAACTCGTTATGAACGAGACAAGCAGCAGGAATGATCTTACTCAGCATCTGTTGATTACCCTACATGTGCAGTGAGGTCAAACCGACCTAGGAAAGAAGTTACATATGCCCTTAAAAAATATATATATGTCAATAGGCAAGTGAACATTTTGGGTTTCGGTCACACTTTAAACAACGAGTATAATAACCTTCTGCTTCAGTTATTGAAAAATGTTGACAGCGATCGGTGACATTTCAATGGCCATAAAATGAGTGTAGTCCACTAGGTGTCGCCACAGGGCTGAGGAATGAGAAACATTTGAAATTAATCAGTAGGCTATGAAAAGGGTCAGCCACTGTATTTGTAAATTGTTAAATGTTGTTAGAAGGAAACAATTCAATAAAAGTATACAAACCGGACAACTAGCATTTTGGATATGTACAATTAGGCAAACGAACCGTGGGTCTATACTCTTCAGCTAGTGCAACAATTAAACAAGAGTGCAACTGGAAGAGAGGAGTGATATTATTAGACTCCAATGTCGTAGTGGAGTCCAAGATAAAGTGAATGTAACTGACGACCGTCAGGGACCAACATCACCAATCATGGCCAACGTAAACCACGGTAGTTCAGAGTGTCCGTTAAAAAAAATACAATAACAAGAATGTTAAATATCAAGCAGACCCCAAATGAAAAATGTAAATACACAAATATTGGTGGACAGCATCGGTGTCTGACTAGCTAGTAACATTGGTATCCAAAACCACCAAAAGGCTGCCAAACTGCAATATAGGCTATAGATTGCCATTAGTGGAGCAGCAAGTTCAAAGCCTTAGCAAAATGAAAAATCAAAATGCTGCGCTTTTTACACCGATTGTCTTTGATTAAGAAACTAAACAAGATCAAAAGGAAGTTTAATGAGCAGTGAGACAGTATAGTATGTCATTGTCAACAACAGAAACGAGTTATGTGCTGCTTCAAACATACCTAATGTAGCCAGCAAGCTTTAGCATAGGATTGTTTCACGAGAATCGGATCGACAGATGGCCATAGATGCATGTAGCCTAGTGTCCACACGGCCACTAGAACTAACATTACTCACATAATACAGGCAGGTGAGAAATCATCCCAATTCAGGCATTCAATGTATGCGCTGTCGGTAGAAGGACTCAGCTTCTTCAGGATTTTCGAAAAAATTGACTCGCTGTGACACGGAGACGGGCAGGATAAATCAGCCCAAAGCGGATTCCCTTCTTGTACAGAGTGGACTTGATGTCGTTGAATGCGGCCCTTTTCTTTGGCAGGCTAGACCTGAAATCCTGGTATTACTTGATCTTGTGGCCTTGGAAAGTGACGTCGCCATGTTCCTTTGCCCACCGAAGGACGAACTCCTTTTCTTTGTATCGACGGAACCACATTATGATGGGATGTGGTCGGCCGCCTGGGCGAGGTTTTGGTGCAAGGCTGCAAGGATGCGGTAGGCTCTATCGAGTTCTGGGAAATTGGAAAAAGCCTCATCGCCCAAAACCTCCTTGAACAGGTCCGCCATGAACTGGGTTGGAGATCCTGTCTCAGAATCCTCTGGCAGTCCAATCACGTGGATATTCTGGCRTTTTGAAAGGGAAATCAAATCTTCCACTTGTAGCTGCAGAGACTTATTGGCGGCGGCCACAACGTCAAGCCTGGTTTCCAGCATAGTGAGTTGGTCGCTGTGGCCCGAGAGCCCGGCCTCAACTTCAGCCARTGTGGTAGTGTGAGATGCCACAGAACGCCGGATGGTTTCCATGGTTGCCTGAAATGGAGCCAGTTATTCAGCAATTCGGTGAGTTCTGCTGCCAAACTTTCACTCGATTTCGCCAGSTCTCTGACAAGGATCTCCAGTGTTATCGGGTTAGCCGTATCACCCGGAGTGGCTACTGAAGCCTTCAATGAAGGTAGCCATTTTAGCTGAAGTTGATTTGGTGGAATGTGAAGTTTTTTCCAG
This sequence comes from Salvelinus sp. IW2-2015, assembly GCF_002910315.2. NCBI lineage: Eukaryota > Metazoa > Chordata > Actinopteri > Salmoniformes > Salmonidae > Salvelinus > Salvelinus sp. IW2-2015. Next base: position 427,991 of record NW_019942505.1, read on the forward strand.
AGATTTATCTAAGCGTGTGACTGGTTTGCTCATGCTAACTAAGGTACACTCGATTACTGGGTAATTAAAATGACTTTTGAGATCATGAGAAGTATGAATTTAGGCGAAATTGAGGATTATTTACAAAATTATTTACAAAATGTTGTCGGAGAAGAGACTTCTTGCGACTTCTTTCTACATTGAAGCCTCCGTGTCCACATACTTTGTATATATAGTGTATTTTATTGTGGTGTCATGAGGCCRTCCCACATGGGATTATAAAAACACACTGATATTAGACTCAGTTCCAGCACCARCATAACATTTTTTATTATTAAATAAACAATTACGAGGCTGTGTTTCTTCAAGCAGTGTTCCCAGAAAACTCCTAATACTGTTACTGGCTTCCAAGGAGAAAGTGACAATACACATAAATGCCCTGAGAAATGTTCACTTTATAGGCTGGACAACCTCCTGGCAGAGTATGCTGAGAGTCACCCCAGGTCCTACTGTCACGCTCTGACCTTTAATATCTCTGTTATCTTTATATTTTGGTTAGGTCAGGGTGTGACGAGGGTGGGTATGCTAGTTTTTGTATTGTCTAGGGTTTTTGTATGTCTAGTAGTTTTTGTAGGTCTAGGTATTTATATCTCTATGGTGGCCTGATATGGTTCCCAATCAGAGGCAGCTGTTTATCGTTGTCTCTGATTGGGGATTATATTTAGGTGGCCATTTTCCCTTTTGGTTTTGTGGGTTCTTGTCTATGTATAGTTGCTTGTCTGCACTATTTGTATAGCTTCACGGTTCGTTCGGTTGTTTGTTATTTTGTTTCAGTGTTCATTCGTTTAAAAAATAAGAATGTACTCATACCACGCTTCACCTTGGTCTCCTTCGTACGACGGACGTGACACCTACATCCTCACTGGCGACAAAGAGGGGAAGTTAGCTGAGAAAGGAGAGATCTGGGTGGATGAGGACAGGGTGGATCACAACCCCAAAAAGTAATGCCACCAGGGAACCTCCTRTATCTTAACACTATTAATCACAGATGAAACTCCATAACAATTATTTCAGCTAAAAAAAATATTTCATTCAAATACTAAATAATTGAAGAACMCTCCAGACAACTACTTTCACGCCACCTGGYTCTGTCCACCCACCCTACAATTCTGGAAAGAAACTATACAAAAACTATCCACCCTTTTGGAATGTGAAAACTCAATAAATACAATTCTTCACAAAATATGTAGCCTATATAGTATGCTGTGTTCTCATGTGTTTCAGGAGCATACGTTTGGCTGTAAGGTGTGTGTGTGGGAAAGTGTTCAAGCATTCCTCAACCCTATCCACCCACCTGCTAATCGGATCTCACCAGAAGTCTAACATGAAGAAACATGTTCATTCACACAGGTGAGTCAACATGTATTCTAAGGGAATAGAGATCTTGTCTTTGTCATGGTCACAGTCTAAATGTTTTAGTAATTTTCAATTAGACCGTACCATACCAAGGTTATTATAGTAACGGAATACTGAAACTAAAATTCTAATAAAAATTGGATTTAGATTTAGTGATAAAAAATAAACATTGAAACATTTGAAAAACTAAAACTATACTGAAGCTTATCTTTGACTGCAAAACAAAATTAAATTAAAACTATCATAAATGATGTTTAGTTTTAGTTTTTTTCTGAATCTGGCGGGTAAATGCTATCAGTAGATGCCCATGTTTTAAATAGGGCTATTTTGTGTATCACTATCTAGTGATAATTTACATTTGGTTGAGTTTGCAATTAATGTGAATTCAATGTGGAATCAACAAAAAATGTCATCATGTCACTGGATTTAGGTTAAAAGGTGGGTGAAAAAGACAGAATTTCCTTAAATTGTAGACTTTTTTTCAAATCCAATCAGATTTCCAAGTTGATTCAACGTCTTCATTTAAGTGTTTCAGTTGAAATGACGTGGAAATAGCAATGATTAAAATAGTTTTAGCCCGGTGGGTAGCTAACAGGGAAGAAATCTGAGGGTGAGCACAGAGCATGACTGGGACAAGATAGATCATATGGGGAAGTTGCTGGAGCCATTCGCAATCCACACTGACCAACTTAAAACTGACAGCCAGTTGCTGTCTAATGTGGTGCCATGCCGTCTCAACCTTAAGCAGCAGGACCCCAGGTAGATGCCAGCACAATGAATCCAGCAAACATCTCGACCACAGTTCTTCAGAAATATAGCTTCCTCGCATCAAAGATTATCTGAGGTCACTGACCAGCTGGAGGGTCAACCTGGCAGGGCATTAAGTGGCCTGTGTGAGCTGCGGAAATACCTGGAAGAAGTAAACGGGAACATGTTTTCAGAGTCACCTCTCCAGTTCTGGAAAGCAAGGATGACTGTTTATCCAAAACTGTGCCCTTTGGCACTGGATCTGGTTTCTGCCCCTCCATCCCAAGTGTTCGTGAACAGAATATTAAAATCAAATCTAATGTTATTTCTCACATGAAATGTGAGCGTGAATTTCCCCTCACCTTACCGGGAAATGCTTACTTACGAGCCCTTAACCAACAATTGAGTTTTTTTCAAAAGTAAATAAGAAAAATGTGCTAAATAAAGTGGCGTCAATATGCGTGTGTGTGTGTGTGTTTTGGAGAGTCAGTGTAGTATGTGTGAAGTTGGAGTCCAGTGAGAGTACATCAAGCCTGTGCAAGAGAGTCAGTGCAAAAAGTATAATAAATAGGAATAAAATAAGGGGTTCAATGCAAATAATCCAGGTATTCATTTGATTAACTGTTCAGGAGTAGAAGCTCTTAAGGTGCCTTTTGGTCCCAGACTTGGTGCTCCAGTACTGCTTGCCGTGTGGTAGCAGCGAGAACAGTCTATGACTTGGTTGGCTGGAGTCGTTCACCATTTTTAGGGCCTTCCTCTGACACCGCCTGGTATAGAGGTCCTGGATGGCAAGGAGCCTGGCCCCAGTGATGTACTGGGCCGTAAGTACCGCGGTCGAATGCCAAGCAGTTACCATACCAAGCGGTGATGCAACCAGTCAGGATGCTCTCAATGGTGTAGAATTTACATTTGGTTGAGTTTTCAATTAATGTGAATTCAATGTGGAATCAACAAAAAATGTCATCCTGTCACTGGATTTAGGTTAAAAGGTGGGTGAAAAAGACAGAATTCCTTAAATTGATGACTTTTTTTCAAATCCAATCAGATTTCCAAGTTGATTCAACGTCTTCATTTAATGTTTTCAGTTGAAATGACGTGGAAATAGCAATGATTAAAATAGTTTTAGCCCGGTGGGTAGCTAAAGGAAGAAATCTGAGGGTGAGCACGAGCATGACTGGGACAAGATAGATCATATGGGGAAGTTGCTGGAGCCATTCGCAATCCACACTGAAACTTAAAACTGACAGCCAGTTGCTGTCTAATGTGGTGCCATGCCGTCTCAACCTTAGCAGCAGGACCCCAGGTAGATGCCAGCACAATGAATCCAGCAAACATCTCGACCACAGTCTTCAGAAATATAGCTTCCTCGCATCAAAGATTTCTGAGGTCACTGACCGAGTGGAGGGTCAACCTGGCAGGGCATTAAGTGGCCTGTGTGAGCTGCGGAAATACCTGAAGAAGTAAAGGGACATGTTTTCAGAGTCACCTCTCCAGTTCTGGAAAGCAGGATGGCTGTTTATCCAAAACTGTGCCCTTTGGCACTGGATCTGGTTTCTGCCCCTCATCCCAAGTGTTCGTGAACAGAATATAAAATCAATCTAATGTTATTTCTCACATGCAAATAACGATGTAGACCTTACCGTGAAATGCTTACTTTTGAGCCCTTAACCAACAATTGAGTTTTAAAAGTAAATAAGAAAAATGTGCTAAATAAACTGAAGGAAAAATGGTTAACAATAAAATAAACATAACGAGGCTATATACATGGGGGTAAAGGTACCGAGTCAATGTTCGGGCTACGAGGTTAGTTGAGGTAATTGAGGTAATATGTAAATGTTTTTAGTGCTAAAGTGACTATGCATAGATAATAAACAAAGAGTAGCAGCATATGTGAGTGTGGTGTGTGTTTGTGGTCAATATGCGTGTGTGTGTGTGTTTTGGAGAGTCAGTGTAGTATGTGTGAAGTTGGAGTCCAGTGAGAGTAAGTCAGCTGTGCAAGAGAGTCAGTGCAAAAGTATAATAAATATGAATAAAATAAGGGGTTCAATGCAAATAATCCAGGTATCCATTTGATTAACTGTTCAGGAGTAGAAGCTCTTAAGGTGCCTTTTGGTCCAGACTTGGTGCTCCAGTACTGCTTGCCGGTGTGGTAGCAGCGAGAAAGTCTATGACTTGGGTTGGCTGGAGTCTTTCAT
>NW_019942505.1:432352-488060 GCF_002910315.2 Salvelinus sp. IW2-2015
TTTTTATAGCATCTGAGGTCCCATGCCAAATCTTTTAAGCCTCCTGAAAATAGCCGTTGTCGTGCCTTCTTAACAACTATGTTGGTGTGTTTGGACCATGATAAGTCCTTACTGATGTGGACACCAAGGAACTTGAAGTTCTCAACCCGCTCTACTTCAGCCCCCCGATGTGAATGGGGGCGTGCTCTGCCTCCTTTTCCTTTTTTTAAATTATTTTAGGTGATCAAACTCCCTTGATTGTCAGTGATTTACCTGTCAGGGGGTAGTTAAAGATATGTCCCTTATAAGATAAAATAAGAAGAAAACCTACGCCCACGTAGGTTCTCCGGAACAGAATCCTCCCTTTAGTTCTCTGGAACATAAACATTTAACTGGAATGGATTGGGCCGAGACTCACCACCCACCCTCCTCCCTCTGTCAGCCCTACCCTATACAATATTGATTAATTGAAACCATAATATCAACAGGTTATATCATATCGTGGAACACAATCTTCAAAAAGTAACCTCAGCAGGCGCTTACTTGTAGAACCCAGGGCTGTACAATGGCATGGCCTTTTTTTGTTAATTTAGCTAACAAGACACTCTTATTTCCTGAGCCCTTATCATAGTCAAGACACCTATTTATAGTAAAAAATATATATGTAATATAACAGAATCTTTTTCCAAATGAAACATTTTTGTAATATGAAGAGATGTGATCTCATGTCTGGAACAGTTATTCTCATAGTGCTAATTTGAAACGGCTCAATTGCGAGTTGAACCACCAATTTTTCACGGTTCCAAACCAAAATCTGTCTTTTCCATATACAGACCTTCGATGTAGTTGATTCTGTTGTGTTGAATTTCTAAATGGACAATTCCACATTGAACACTGCATGGTGATAATTACGGCCACAACATCTGTTTTGTTGAACACAACAATTATTCCAAAACTGCAGCTTGTTGTTGGAACACATATTTCCTTACTTCAATCAACCAGTTCATTCTGAATTTTGTGATAAAACTGTCTTAATTTGCTTGTGTGCGTACTTGGGATGCATGTGTAGAGGGAGTGGTAGAACGCAGTTGAGTGAGTGAGACATGGATGGGAAAGGGAATTTAGGGAGTAACCGTCTCTTGACTCTCTCTCTTTCATTTTTAGGGCCTTCCTCTGACACCGCCTGGTATAGAGGTCCTGGATGGCAACGAGCCTGGCCCCAGTGATGTACTGGGCCGTAAGTACCACCCTCTGTAGCGCCTTGCGGTCGGATGCCAAGCAGTTACCATACCAAGCGGTGATGCAACCAGTCAGGATGCTCTCAATGCTGTAGAACTTTTATAGCATCTGAGGTCCCATGCCAAATCTTTTAAGCCTCCTGAAAATAGCCGTTGTTGTGCCTTCTTAACAACTATGTTGGTGTGTTTGGACCATGATAAGTCCTTACTGATGTGGACACCAAGGAACTTGAAGTTCTCAACCCGCTCCACTTCAGCCCCCTCGATGTGAATGGGGGCGTGCTCTGCCCTCCTTTTCCTGTAGTCCCCAATCAGCAGCTCCTTTGTCTTGCTTACGTTGAGGGAGATGTTGCTGTCCTGGCACCACACTGCCAGGTCTCTGACCTCTCCCTATAGACTGTATCATCATCCGTCTGTGATCAGGCCTACCACCGTTGTGTCGTCGGCAAACTTAAGGATGGTGTTCGAGTCGTGCGTGGCCAAGCAGTCGTGGGTGAACAGGAAGGGACTAAGCACACACCTCTGAGGGGTCCCCCGTGTTGAGGGTCAGCATTGCAGATGTGTTGTTGCCTACACCTCCTCACCTGGGGGTGGCCTGTCAGGAAGTCCAGGATCCAGTTGCAGAGGGAAGTGTTCAGAGGGAGGTGTTCAGCACTATGGTGAGAGGTATTCAGTACTATGGTGTTGAACTCTGAGCTGTAGTCAATGAACGAAATTCTCACTTAGGTGCTCCTTTTGTACAGTTGGAAAAGGGCAGTGTGGAGTGCAATAGAGAATGCGTCTTCTGTGGATCTGTTGAAGAAACTGAAGATCTCGTACAACGCTGTGTACTACTCCCTTCACAGAACAGCACAAACTGGCCCCAACCAGAATAGAAAGAGTGGGAGGCCCCGGTGCACAACTGAGCAAGAGCACAAGTACATTAGAGTGTCTAGTTAGAGTTACAGACGCCTCACAAGTCCTCAACTGGCAGCTTCATTAAATAGTACCCACAAAACACCAGTCTCAACGTCAACAGTGAAGAGGGCTCTGGGAGTTCCTCTGTCCAGTGTCTGTGTTCTTTTGCCCACCTTAATCTTTTCTTTTTATTTGCCAGTCTGAGATATGGCTTTTTCTTTGTAACTCTGCCTAGAAGGCCAGCATCCCAGAGTCGCCTCTTCACTGTTGACATTGAGAATGGATTTTTGCGGTTTTCTGCTGTGCTAACATAATTGCAAAAGGGTTTTCTAATGATCAATTAGCCTTTTAAAATGACAAACTTGGATTAGCTAACACAACATGCCATTGGAACACAGGAGTGATGGTTGCTTATAATGGGCCTCTGTACGCTTATGTGGATATTCCATAAAAAATCTGCCATTTCCAGCTACAATAGTCATTTACAACATTAACAATGTCTACAGTGTATTTCTGATCAATTTGATGTTATTTTAATAGACAAAAAAATTGCTTTTCTTTCAAAAACAAGGACATTTCTAAGTGACCCCAAACTTTTGAACGGTAGTGTATACACGGTCACTGTGGGGACGTCGTCGTCGATGCACTTATTAATGATTCTGGTGACTGATGTGGTATACTCCTCAATGTCACCGGATGAATCCCGGAACAAAATTCCAGTCTGTGTGTGAAACTGTCCTGTAGCCTAGCAACTGTTTCATCGGACCACTTCCATATTTTTGCTTGTCTTTTTTATTACATTTTTAAAACATTACTGCGTGTGTTTATTTAATGAAAGTAACTGTAAATATTTTCTCTAATTTATTTCCCTGAGCCTCAATTTACTTTAAAATGATTCAAACCAAATCGAAACTGTGTAGAAATGACAATGGACCTAAATACATTCATACAGTTTATTGACTGTGTCTAGCTTGCTAATCATCACCGAAATGAAAGCTAGACAGTCAGGGATCATGGAAAATTCCCCAAACTCAAATGTAACCCATTTTCAGTGCGGCCCTCCGGACCTCGTTGAAAACCGAATGTTGCCCCTGGGGCAAAATGTGTTTGACACCACAGCTCTAGAGCCTACCCCGCTTGCCCCTTCAACGTAGGAGGACACATGGAAATAAAAGATGACTGGTCATTGGTCAGAATAATCAGATCAGCTCTTGATGTCATACTGTGGGACAGAAACTCCATCCCACCTAAACAGGCTGAAATTCCAGCAGTTTGTTTTTTTAACAAAAACTGAAAGGGTGTTTTCATAATTTTTCACAATTTCTGTGTTATTTCGACCTCATAGTGTGGAAATATGATGGGGAAAAACTGGAAAATCACCTTTTTTACTGCACTACCCCTTTAACATATAAAATAGTGAGCTTCCCCTTTAATACAGTATGTTCCCTCTCCTTTCCTATCCCAGGTGAGAAGACCCATGCGTGCCAGGTGTGTGGCAAAGCCTTCAGCCAGAGCTCCAACCTCATCACTCGCAGCCGTCAGCACAGTGGCAATCAATCTTACCACTGACCTCGCTGCATCTTTGGCTTCAAACGCTAACTGGACCTGAGACAGCACCAGGAGAACCACTGCACATAGACTTTCAGGAAAATAGCCTGCTACCAGCTGATCTCAGATCAATTTTAATAAGCAAGAGAACTCAGAGACTCTCACATGGTCGCACATTGTTTCATTCTTAGTCTGATCATTGTTTTATTCTTTTAGGTGATCAAACTCCCTTGATTGTCAGTGATTTACCTGTCAGGGGGTAGTTAAAGATATGTCCCTTTAAGATAAAATAAGAAGAACCTACGCCCACGTAGGTTCTCCGGAACAGAATCCTCCTCTTTAGTTCTCTGGAACATAAACATTTAACTGGAATGGATTGGGCCGAGAACTCACCACCCACCCTCCCTCCCTCTGTCAGCCCCTACCCTATACAATATTGATTAATTGAAACCATAATATCAACAGGTTATATCATATCGTGGAACACAATCTTCAAAAAGTAACCTCAGCAGGCGCTTACTTGTAGAAGCCCAGGGCTGTACAATGGCATGGCCTTTTTTTGTTAATTTAGCTAACAAGACACTCTTATTTCCTGAGCCCTTATCATAGTCAAGACACCTATTTTATAGTAATAAATATATATAAATATATATGTAATATAACAGAATATTTTTCCAAATGAAAAATGTTTGCAGTATGAAGAGATGTGCAACTCATGTCTGGAACAGTTATTCTCATAGTGCTAATTTGAAACGGCTCAATTTGGCGAGTTGAACCACCAATTTTTCACGGTTGCAAACCAAAATCTGTCTTCTTTTCCATATACAGACCTTCGATGTAGTTGATTCTGTTGTGTTGAATTTTCTAAATGGACAATTCCACATTGAACACTGCATGGTGATGAATTACGGCCACAMCATCTGTTTGTTGAACACAACAATTATTCCAAAACTGCAGCTTGTTGTTGGAACACATATTTCCTTACTTCAATCAACCAGTTCATTCTGAATTTGTGATAAAACTGTCTTAATTTGCTTGTGTGCGTACTTGGGATGCATGTGTAGAGGGAGTGGTAGAACGCAGTTGAGTGAGTGAGACATGGATGGGAAAGGGAATTTAGGGAGAAGGTCTGAGTGATGCTTTATGTCTATGTCCTGGGAAATGTTCTTGTTACTTACAACCTCGCATAAGCCTACGTTAGCTCAAMCRGTAGGCTTATGCGAGGTTGTAAGTACAACATAGCTGGAAGGGAGGAGTTATGTATGATATAAGGTCTGAATACTTTCCGAATGCACTGTATTACAAAAGTATCGATTTAAGTGTGCATTAAAAACATGTTTTTTTTATGTTACCCACTTTCAGATTTGCATAACAACAATACTCATATTATGAATGAACAGTGTTTTATTTCAGTGATCAAAGTCTTTAATGATTTACTTGTGGSGATGGTTATAAAGATAAAATAAGTTAAATAGTGTGCAACGCCCACGTAGGTTCTCTGSAACTGAATCATTATCWTCTTTCTCTTGAACGGAAACATTTTCCTGGATTTAAATACCTRTGGTGGGCTGAGAATCCACCCACCCTCTGTCAGCAGTACCCTATTAAAGCAGAGCCATCTCTCCACTCTKCACTAGAACACCTGATCCCTACAACCTTCAAGCCCTCCACTGCACCACAAARGAAGAACACAGACAAYAGGTAAATACATGATTTAAAATACATGYTTTAGGTTTAGGTTTTAAATCACTACTGGCCTCTTTGTATCCTCATACCTAGGCTTAATTGCTACAGAGAGAGTCAGCTGGGGACAAGATTAGCCTCATGGTGACATACATGGATGAGTAAGGGACCTTAGAGATATGGTGTGTGTATGGGTTACAGTGCATATATGGGATAGTTGCAATAATAGTTGTTAATATGATTTTTTAACAACTATTATTGCACACAGAGTAAGTCTATGCAACTTGTTTGATTTATGAATTAAATGTTTTTCCCTGAACTAATTTCAGCTCTTATCGAACATTTGTCTAAGACATTTTATCACTTTGACATTATGGAGTATTTTGTGTAGTTTTTCTGAGTACTTTTTTTGAGTATTTTTCAAAGTCAGTAATTTACTTCTACTTGAGTAAAATTTCATTAAATGAACAGTACTTTTACTTGAGTGGGATATTTCAGTACTCTTTCCACCCCTTGTTGTGACTGACAGTGTTAAATTACAAAGAAATCTTTGCTCTGTGAATTTGGTGGACAGTGTTTAATTACATTTATTTTAATTGAATCCTTTAGTTTAACCCATAATTTGTATTTTAGTATCTTAAATGCATGTTGTACCCTGCTTTACATTTACATTTGGAGCATCTCATTCTCTCTCTTCCTCTCACCATCTTTCTCTCCTCTCTCTATAGTAGCAGCAATGGGAAACCACAGCAGCACTGGCAATATTACCGTTGGCAATGTGTCCCGGAGCATCAGTCATACCGGTATGTATACCAGTCCAGCATGAGGGACTGTATAAATAAATTTATAAATCAATTAATATTTTATTGTTTTGCCATGTGGCCCATTCCACATGGGATTATAAAACACATTGATGTTAGACATTTCAAAGCATAAAGCAATTACATGTTCATATACATACATATTTCACAGCTCAGTTCCAGCACCAGCGTAAAAATACATAAAAATAAAGAATTATTTATTGTTGATCATAGCAGTGTTCTATGATCAGCAAACTCCTAATACTGACAACTGCATTTCTTTCAGCACTGTCCAATGACTCTCGCTCTCTTTCTCTTAGCTCAAGCAATAACTGTCGTACCCAGCATCACCATAGCCAACGCTACATGTGGGAAAGTGTGTCTCTACTACAAGGCAGAGAAGATGGCTCTCAGTGACCTCATCGAGGGGAGTCAACTCAAGAAGGGCGACTCCATCCTCATCCTGGAAGGCACCTTTGAGAAGACCCCCCTCACTCAGAACGTCTATGTCACTGGCTTTCAAGTAGAAAGTGGCAATGCACATAGCTGCCCTGAGAAATCCCCAATGAATGGGCTGAACAACCTCCTGGCAGAGCATGCTGAGGGTCACCCCAAGTCCTACATCCTCACTGTTGACAAAAAGGTGAAGTTCGCCAAGACCGGAGAGATCTGGGTGGATGAGGACGGGGTGGATCACACCCCCAAAAAGTAAWGCCACMAGRGAACCTCCTGTATCTTAACACCCTTTACTAAATCAAAGATTAAACTAGATAAAAATGATTACAGATACAAATTCAAGAGAGATTAAATCACTGATAAATTCAATAGGGTCTTCTTACTGCTGATGCTTCCAGATTCACTCTAATTGTATGGTAGAAATCAGCAATGAAATCACTTTACTTTTTGACAAATAAATAAAATGTTACCAAACTGAGAAGTGAGTATGTTCTCTGTAAGATGTTATTTTGACAAGTAACTCAACGTGTTTGTGTKTGTGTAAWTACATTACATGATTGGGGTTGCCACCAGATATCCTACATACTGATACTTATTTTAAAAAAGGGTCAACAACACAAGATTGTAATCAAAAGTTGTATTTTAAAGTTGTAGTCATGTTATTTCAAGCATACACAGTGATGGTTTAAGAAACTTGGGTGCATAAATAGGTCAGAAACATTTTATTGAAAATCATGTGAACAAGAATGTTAGATAAATGCAGTGTTTCCCAACTAAAGGTTTGATGAGTTGAATCAAGTGTGTTAGTGCTAGGGCAAAAACAAAAATGTGCACCCCTTTGGGTCACCGGGACCAGGATTGAGAAACACTATATTTTAATGCATTAGTGGTGTTCTCATCCGCATGAGTGGACATTATCTAGTCCCATATTGAAGGCCACTAATCCTCCTGAAAATATAAACACAACAGGCTGTATCCACGTAACCTATGCAGTTCCATACTATACCTAACTTTGTATTAAATGAATGACTCATCTCTATCAAACTCTTGGCAAGAAAGGGTGAGGGAAGTGGTACCTTTCAGCTGCTGCTTGTGGTACATGAAGGGAATTTTCTACCATATCAATTCAGACAGAAAACACCACGTATTCTTTCAACCATTTTAGAAAGTACATGAGAATACATTGCCTCTTGGCAATAGGCTCTGCAGCTTCAGGGTAGCTCATTGCCATATCAAAGCTTAATCATTACCATACCACTGGTTGGATCAACGTTGTTTCCATGTCATTTTAACAAGAAAATGTGATAACGTTGAATCAATGTGGAATATGTTCAGAGATTCCGCCAAAAACATCGACGAGCTAACCACTGGCTTCTTTAGAAAATTCCGCCAAAAACATCTAACCACTGGCTTCTTTAGAAAAAGCATCAGCAACTTGGCCCACAGTGAAGGTTCACTGCTTCTTCAATCAAAAGCTCTGGATTAACAACAAGATTGGCACTAAGCTAAAGGAGAGGGCTACCACACACAGGGCTATTGCCGACAACACTGAGGCTGCGGCTGAGAACAGGAACAAGTACAAGAAGTCCGCTATGACCTCTGCAGTAGTAGAGGAAATATAGGAATAAGGTGGAATCATATTACACATGCGTCGACGACCGCCGCATGTGGCAGGGCTACAGTCCATTACGGATTACAAAAGAAGACCCAGCCGTGATCTGCCCAACGATGCCTCTCTACCATACGAACTCAATGCATTTCTCGCACACTTCGACAATAACAACATCCTGCCAGGTATGAGTGCCCCCACCAACCTAGAGGACAAGGGATCTCGCTCTCTGAGGCAGACGTGAGTCAGGTCTTTAATCAGATGAATACCGCAAGGCGGGGGCCTGACAGTATCTGTGTGTGGAGTAAAGGTAGTCTCGAGTTTTTTTCCTCTGGTTGCACATTTAACATGCTGATAGAAATGAGGTAAAACTGATTTAAGTTTCCCTGCATTAAAGTCCCATCACTAGGAGCGCGCCTCTGATGCTTATGGCGGTATACAGCTCATTGAGTGCGGTTTTAGTGCCAGCATCGGTCTGTGGTGGATGTAGACAGCAAAGAAAATAACAGATGAAAACTCTAGGTAGATAGTGTGGTCTACAGCTTATCATGAGATACTCTACTCAGGCGAGCAAACCTAGAGACTTCCTTAGATATCGTGACAGGTGTTGTTTACAAATATGCATAGGCCCCCGCCCCGTGCCTACCGAGGCAGGTGTTCTATCCTGCCGATAGAGTGTACAACCCGCCAGCTGTATGTTAATGATGTCATATGTCATTCAGCCAGGACTCAGTGAAACACAAGATACTACAGTTTTTAATGTCCCGTTGGTAGGATATACAGTTGAAGCAGAAGTTTACATACACTTAGGTTGGAGTCATTAAAACTCGTTTTCAACAACTCCACATATTTTTATTAACAAACTATAGTTTTGGTAAGTCGGTAGGACAGCTACTTTGTGCATGACACAAGTAATTTTTTCAACAATTGTTTACAGACAGATTATTTACTTATAATTCACTGTATCACAATTCCAGTGGGTCAGAAGTTTACATGCACTAAGTTGACTGTGCCTTTAAACAGCTTGAAAAATTCCAGAAAATGATGTTATGGCTTTAGAAGCTTCTGATAGGCTAATTGATATCATTTGAGTCAATTGAGGTGTACCTGTGGAGTATATTCAAGGCCTACCTTCAAACTCAGTGCCTCTTTACTTGACATCATGGGAAAATCAAAAGAATCAGCCAAGACCTCAGAAAAACAATTGTAGACCTCCACAAGTCTGGTTCATCCTTGGGAGCAATTTCCAAACGGACCATATGTTCGTCTGTACAAACAATAGTACGCAAGTATAACCCCCATGGGACCACGCAGCCGTCATACCACTCAGGAAGGAGACGTGTTTCTGTCTCCTAGAGATGAACGTTCTTTGGTGCGAAAAGTGCAAATCAATCCAAGAACAACAGCAAAGGACGTGGTGAAGATGTCGGAGAACAGGTACACAAAGCATCTATATCCACAGTAAACGAGTCCTATATCGACATAACCTGAAAGGTCCGCCTCAGCAAGGAAAGAAGCCACTGCTCCAAAACCACCATAAAAAGCCAGACTACGGTTTGCAACTGCACATGGGGACAAAGATCGTACTTTTTGGAGAAATGTCCTCTGGTCTGATGAAACAAAAATAGAACTGTTGGCATAATGACCATCGTTATGTTGTGGAGGAAAAAGGGGGATTCTTGCTACGCCGAAGAACACAATCCAGACCGTGAAGCACGGGGTGGCAGCATTATGTTGTGGGGTGCCTTGTGCAGGAGGGACTGGTGCACTTCACAAAATAGATGGAATCATGAGGGAGAAAAATGATGTGGATATATTGAAGCAACATCAAGACATCAGTCAGGAAGTTAAAGCTTGGTCACAAATGGGTCTTCCAAATGGACAATGACTCCAAGCATACTTCCAAAGTTGTGGCAAAACGGCTCTTAAGGACAACAAAGTCAAGGTATTGAGACTGGCCATCACAAACCCTGACTCAAACCTATAGAAACATTTGTTGTTACGAGTGAGCGAAGGGGGGGAACCCAAGAGCAGAACTCAGAAGAGGAAGCTGGGATGAATGCACAAAAAGGTTAATTGATTACAGAGAAATGGGAGTGCAGAACCGGAGTAAGCTCAGATGATTGCAAAAACACAGGAGCTGGTAAGAGTGACGTTGGTTGTGAGTTGGCTGAGTAGAACTGGGGAACAGGTTCTGAGGGGAATCCAAGGTAATGGTGGTGAGTGATATCCAGAGCAAGGTGGTGAGATGAGGAACAGGAGACAGGAGCCAGAGATAGAGCGGTAACTGCAAGGAGAGGACAAAAATGGTGTAAGACAGGAAAACGAGCAAAGCAGAGCAACAGGATCTTGAGAAGAGACAAAAGGCTAGACTGATACTGACTGAGCAGAGATTACGATCTGGCAGAGTGGAGGTGGCAGGAAAGAGTATATGATTTATGGGACGATTTGCAGCTGGTAGGGATCTGCTCTGACTCCAGCACACCTGTCTCCAACCACACAATCACACCAARAGAGAGMGAGAGAGTATACAGGGGGAGAACTGCAAGTTAGGATGACACCGGATGGACACCAGAGGGCGTAGTGGGAGCAGATGTGACATTYGTGGGCAGAACTRAAAAAGCKTGTGYGAGCAAGGAGRCCTACAAACCTGACYCAGTTACACCAGCTCTGTCAGGAGGAATGGGCCAGAATTCACACAACTTATTGTGGGAAGCTTGTGGAAGGCTACCCGAAACATTTGACCGAAGTTAACAATTTAAAGGAAATGCTACCAAATACTAATTGAGTGTATGTAAACTTCTGACCCACTGGGAATGTGATGAAATAAATAAAAGCTGAAATAAATCACTCTCTCTACTATTATTCTGACATTTCACACTCTTAAAATAAAGTGGTAACTGACCTAAGACAGGAACTTTTTACTAGGATTAAATGTCATGAATTGTGAAAATTTAGTTTAAATGTATTTGGCTTATGTGTATGTAAACTTCCGACTTCAACTGTATGTCAATTAGATATTTATTGATTTAATTTTCAATACATTTGCAAAAATATGTTTCCCTTTGTCATTATCGGGTATTGTGTGTCAATGGGTGAGAAAAAAAATCAATTTAATACATTTTGAATTCATTCTGAACACAACAAAATGTGGAATTAATCAAGGGGTATGAATACTTTCTGAAAGCACTGTAACCTCAGTTTCACCACCAGAAGAATCACTACACATAATAGACCTTCAGGCTACGAACCTGCTACCAGCTGATCTGAGACCAGTTTCTACCACAAGGAACACTACTGCTGATAGGCTCACAAATGCTGAGTTCAGTTTTAATTTATCATTGGCCCAATGAATCTCTCATTATGCCCTGTTTGGCACTAGTCTGAACATTTTAACTTCTGTGACGTTTTTGGACTTTAATACCAGCATCGTGTTTTCCAGATTTTATCTCTGGCATATTGAGATTACCTGATTAAATGGAGATATACTCAGAAATAGGTGGATACTGTCAGTCTTGCTCAATATGATACACATATTATGGACCAGTTATCTAGAGTCATTATTATTGATAATTTGTTTTTTTCTTTTTGCGTACTAAGTTTCATAATAATCCTGCCAAGACTATATACAGTACCAGTCAAGGTTTGGACACCTACTACTCTTCAGAGTTTTCTCTTATTTTTACTATTTTCTCACATTGTAGAATAATAGTGAAGACATCAAATGGAATGATGTAGTAACCAAAAAGTGTTAAACAAATCGGATTGAGAGATGCCAAGAGTGTGTGTAAAGCTGTCATCAAGGCAATTTATGGCTACTTGAAAGATCAAACATAAAATATATTTTGATTTGTTATAACACTTTTTTGGTTACTATTCCTTGTTGTATTTCATAGTTTTGATGTCATTCATTATTATTCTACAATTTAGTCAGAAAATTAGTATAACATTTATAAAACCCTAGGAATGAGTAGCTGTGTCCAATTTTGATTGTAAGTAATGTCTTAATCTTAGTTGTAGTGATGTTATAGCTATTTGTAAGGTTGTTTTTCTCCCACTGGTAGAAGACCAGTAAATGCATTGATTTCACACATTTTAATTCATATATAAAACAAATCTGTAAATATCCAAGATGTGGGCCTTTTAAATTTATGAAGGATGTGACACACCAGGTTTTTGTCATCTGTTCCTTTCAAGGGGCCAGGGTTCCGGTCTAGACAGTCATGGGCTGGAAACTCTCCTTCACTCGAAAGCAAGGCCACTCTGGGAAATAACGCAAATAAGGCTTTACACTATGCAGTCTGTTAATTTAACACTTGAAAAGTGTGGACCCATATGGACACCGACGCGGTGTTAAATGTAACACTCAGTGTTAAACCCAAGCTTATTTACAAAGGTTATGGCTCCATAAACCAATGCAAAGTCCAGTCTATCAAAACTGAAAAGCAAAGTGATGATTTCAAGATGCGTCCGGGATCTTAATCATAACAAATCGCGTTACATAATTGCACAAATTGGATTAGTAGCGTATCACACGAATTGCAAAATTTGTATGATAATAAACAGCAAAATTCGTAGACATTCGACACAAATGGAAGACAGTACACAATTGGTGATGTAGTACACAAAAAAGGGGACCACTTTTGGCTCGTAAACACCACTTTTAAAACTACTGGCTGAAATTATCCAAAGTTAGACAGTGCATCTTCGTGGACTTATGGCATAGGCTGAACACATTCTTATCTAACCTTAACTGTCTGCTCATTTTAAAATATACAATAAAGGCTAGCCACAGCAGGAAGAAACCAGATGTCATTGTTTTCTATAGCCCTTTATATACCTGGCACTAACATTCATCCTGATCTTGTCCACATACATTGTTTTGCCTTGTGATGCAGATCCACCTGACCAGCTCCAGAGGTGGTCCGTGACACATTGTATCTGGTATCTTTTACAAAGTGCAAACAGATTGGATGGTCAAACCATTTAAATCATCATTATACTGCCTTCTAAAATCAATTGATGGCACAATTGACTTAAGGCATCAGTTATTGTCTAAACATGGTTTTTAAGTAATTATTTGAAACAATATCTTTCAATAATTTGAATGTGTGAGGGACCAGGAAATCTGGTCACAATGTGGACACAGTAGACGAATAAGAGACACATTTTAAAACCATGTGTTCGTATCGTGGAATATTCTAATCAATAATGAGGAGAGACAAGGTCAATCACCAAACAGGATATTACTTTATTCAAAACGTATTAATAAGGCAAGCAAGTGCTCTGCAATAATGAGGCTGGTCAACCAACACTCTTGAGCGTTGGGCTGAGAGCCTTGACCTTTCCAGAGGAATCCTGGTTCTTATATAGCTAACTAAGGGATGCTTAGTCATGGCTTGGTTCCACCTCTCCTACAGGTCGGGGGGAATCATAAGCCACCTTGGGTTCATCTTGTGGTTATCTGCACCTGGTGTTGTTTTAACCCTAACCCGGCTTAGTCCCAGATGCAAGGATGATTAGACACAATTACGGGTTTTTGTTCTACTCTCCAGGCTATCTCTGTCTCGGGTCACACGCACAACATATTGTCTATGGAATGCAAGCTGTAGCATCATAAATGGATTGGTCAGCTCAAGCTCCAGAGGCCCAAATCAGTCCCCACAGACCACGATGACAGAGTACTCATCAAGCGTATTCGTGCAGTTAACAATTTTTATAACATAATCTTGTATTTTTCTACCATAGTAGACATGATAAACCTGATCAGATAGTGATTGGATCATCTTGATCAGATCATATTTGTATATCTGACATTACATGAATATGAATATTTGTATATCTGACATAACATAGGATAAAATAACTCTTCTACCCTAGGTGGGAAGCCCAACATGTGTCTGGTGTGTGGAAAAACCTTCAGCCAGAGCTCCAACCTCAGTTTTCGCAACCAGGAGAATCACAGCACAGACCTTCAGGCTAAGAGCCTGTCTAAGAGCTGATCTGATCTACCACCACGAACACTACTACAGATAGCCTCCAAATGGCTACAGCTGCTGACCTCAATTCAGATTTAATTTATCAGTAGCCCAAAGATTGGTGCCTGTTTGGTGCCTGTTTGGCACCAGCTGAACCTTTTAACTTCAATTGTGTCTTGGATTTGTRCACTGGTTTGTGTCAAGAACTGCAACGCTGCTGGGTTTTTCACGCTCAACAGTTTCCCGTTTGTATCAAGAATTGTCCACCACCCAAAGGACATCCAGCCAACTTGACACAACTGTGGGAAGCATTGGAGTCAACATGGTCCAGCATCCCTGTGGAACGCTTTCTACACCTTGTAGTCCATGCCCGACTAATTGAGGCTGCTCTGAGGGCAAAAGGCGGTGCAACTCAATATTATGAAAGTGTTCTTAATGTTTTGTACATTCAGAGTATATTTTAGTGTAATGATGTTATTGGCTATGTAAGGTTGTTTTTCTTCAGTGATTGGAAGATCCGTGTATGCATGTAAGTGATATTCTTCAAGAATCAATGGGTAGCCTATATTTATTCATTTGATTTATTTTWWWAAATGGCTGCAAATATCAGAGTGGGACTTTAAATTATGGATGACGTGACACACCAGGTTTTTAAACGTCTTTTGTTCCTTGCACAGCTCAGATATATATAAAAAAACAGGATGGGTGTACTTGACGAGGGATTGTTTCTGGACAGAGCCGTGATTTCCTGGAAATCAGGCATACTAGTGGACACAATAGCTTGACTATATGAAAGAAAGCAGAGCTGCGTCTGTGTGAGGTTGAAGTCAGTGACTAACAGTCACATTTTCTTACAGCCTTTTGCAAAAAACTCCCAGCTAGTTATAACCATAAGATGCTCCATCTCTGCAGGTGATCAGTCTATCAGGTCAAGATCACTCCAGCAGGTCCCGACCATCCACCATTTGAATATTATGTCTCCAGGAAACCTGGGTTCAAATAAAGGTCCTATCTATTGTTAGATTGTAAATAATAGCTTTTGTGTTATTAAGGAGAAGTAGAATGAGGAGATATTTTTCTATTGTATGGTTATAGTGAAAGTAGACAAAATGTTTATTGTATACTAGGGTGGGTATGGTTTTTGGGAACTGGCTGTTAGAAGGATTWTTTCTGCCTGAATTTTTGTGCCACAACTCTTAACGGTATTGCGTGTTTTCTTGTWGGGAAACATGCACAGACAGAGACGAAAGCTACAAATCATTCCAAGCAAACAGTTTGAAGCACACTAATTAAATCTTCCTTAATCAAAATTATACTAAAAAGTTTATTTAATTTTCGCGCCTTATCAGAATGTCTTTGATATCACGGGTAGAGGCTGAAGTAGCCTAACGGTGGTTCTGTTTAGAAAAAGTTCAATTGTGAAAGCAAGATGTGTTTACAGTCATAACATACAAACACAGTACACAGACACACACACAACACACACACACACACACACACAGCTTTACCGCAAGATCTAAGTGAGTGGTGTTTCACTTGTGCTGGCCCAGGTGATATTTAAGTGGCTGGCCCAGCACTCCAGTGGGTTGAGATGTGTTGGCTCTCCAGATTTGATTTCTAGGAAACCATTCCTTTGTCTGATCTTCCCTGTTTTTGTTTTGCTTAACTTTGAGGTTTGCTTCCTGTCTTTAAGTTTGGTGTGGGATTTTCTTTTGTTTGCCTCTTTTTGGGCAAATTTAGTGGGCACTCATGGTGGGTGTCTATTAGGTCCCAGTTGTTGTTGCTAGTCAACTTTCAGTGGACAACCCCATGAATGTCTTTCAGAACCCCTCCTAAAATCCTCACCATACGATGCCCATTTTATGCCATCTTAATATATGGGTTAAAATAATTCGTAATTCTATAGTACAGTGAAACTTGAGCTAACATAATTACATTTTAACACAGTAAAAATGGATGGTAAACTTTTTCTCACATCTGCCACTACAACATCCCTAATCGATTATCATTAACATTGCACACCGTTGCTTCCTTGTGATCTTGGGAAAGATTGAAGAAGATGAGATGAGAGGAGATGTACACATTGAAGCCAAGGAATAGAAGAGGAGCAGGAGACTCCAACCTGACTGCTGAATGAGAAACCCAACGTGGTGAGGAAAGGACACACACATCAATTCTCTGTAGCCTCTTGCATGGTGTTCATTTCAATACTTGCCCTGGTACTTATCTCCAGAGTGGCGCAGCGGTCTAAAGCACTGCATCTCAGTGCTAGAGGTGTCACTACAGACCCTGGTTTGATCCGGGCTGTATCACAACCGGCCATGATTGGGAGTCCCATAGGGCGGCGCACAATTGGCCCAGCATCGTCCGGGTTAGGGAAGGGTTTGGACGGGGTAGGCCGTTATTGTAAATAAGAATTTGTTCTTAACTGGCTTGCCTAGTTAAATAAAGTTAATAAAAAAATAACTGTCCCTAAGATGAACATCTTGTCTCTCTATTTCCCTTACAGGTTTCTGAGGGGACTATGGGCGCAAACACAAGAGAGAGATCAGGCGGATGACAGGATAAAGAAGATGGAGGGAGAGGACTTGCCCACGGCTGAAGACACGCGCCCGAACCAGCCCCCTGCAGTCCTGAGCTAAGGACACACACACACTTTAGTTTTTTTTTTTTTTGTACAGTGGTGTAGAGTTCTTAAGCTATGTAGAATAGTATCACATTACAATCTGACTCTCTGAACAAAGTACTAAGGCAATTGCCTACTAATGTCAAAAGTGTTGGAAGACACAGCTGGTGAGACGGCTCACTAACAGGCACAGCAGGAACGGAGGCTAGCCTCGCTGTCTCTGCCTCCAGTTCCATCTGCGCATTATGAATTCCAACTTCCGCTGTTCTCTTTCTGCCCCAAGTTGACACATTTCCAACTGCCGCTGTTCTCTCCTGCCTCAAGTTGACACATTTCCAACTGCCTGCTTTCCTTCTGCTCATTTACACATTCTCAACTGCCGCTGTTCTCTTTCTCTTCTGCCTCAAGTTTACACATTTCCAACTGCCGCTGTTCTCTTTCTGCCTCAATTACAATTTCCAACTGCCGCTGTTCTCTTCTTTTCTGCCTCAAGTTACACATTTCCAACTGCCGCTGTTCTCTTTCTTTTCTGCCTCAAGTTTACACATTTCCAACTGCCGCTGTTCTCTTTCTTTTTCTGCCTCAAGTTTACACATTTCCAACTGGAGATTTTCTCACCTATTTGGGCTCTCTCTTCCGCCTCCAGTTGGAGCCGTGTCGCACGGACATCCCTCATGGCATCACCGTTTGAGAGTGGGGAGAGTGGATCAAAACGGGGCAATGTGGCTGGAGCTTTATCCTCGCCCTCGTTCTCAGACCACCAACGGCTTACAGGAGCAGCAACATCCCCTACATGGGTAGTAGGCTCAGGCAGCGGTAACACAAGCACTTGCTCTTCCAACAAAACATTTAACACCAGTTGTTTAACCTCCTCTAAAACTAAACTCTGCGGAATAGATACAGAATAATGGTCAGCCATGGTCAGTAAATCAATTCTACAACATTTGTCAAAAACCTCCCACGTAGGGTTATCCAAAAAGGAWTTCAAATCAAAAGTAGMCATTTTGAACTACCACTAWTACACAAGAGCCAACAAATAGCAAACTCTAATGCTACATCAGCTATTCCCAGCGGTGACGCTCAACATTGAACTAGACCACCACAATAATTTGTACGAGTGGCATGAGTGTCAGTAAAGACATATCCCGGATGAGCCCCCACTTATGTTAAAAGAAAGAGGTATCATGTAGTCACAAACCCAGTGTACTTGACTTCTGTAATAAAACATACGCACCGTTCCAAATCAAACCCTAGTGTAGATTAGTGTAGTTCCAAACACCCTTGCAAAAAAGACTAAGTAAATCAT
Organism: Salvelinus sp. IW2-2015; assembly: GCF_002910315.2. NCBI lineage: Eukaryota > Metazoa > Chordata > Actinopteri > Salmoniformes > Salmonidae > Salvelinus > Salvelinus sp. IW2-2015. The sequence continues at coordinate 450,473 of NW_019942505.1, forward strand.
CCAAATACTGAGCTATATTGTATGTATGTGTCTTATTGTATTATAATATTTTATACTAATACAGTTTAACAGAGAAAGATATTTTGTTTAATAAATTATTAATTTATCTATCAAAAAGATATGGAGCAAAATKATTGMCACCCGTTTTCAATACTCCGGCAYCCTCCACTTGTGAGGATAACAGCCTTTTTATAAAATGTTTTATGAGGTTGGAGAACACATTGGGAACAATCTTAAGACTATTCCTCCATACAGGATTTTTCCAGATCCTTKATATCCTTYTGTCTRCTCTTATGGACTGCTCTCTTCAATTCTAACCACTGGTTTGAAATAAAGTCAGGAGACTGAGAATGTAGATGAGGTGAATTAATCGTTGCTTTATCAAGGATGCAAAGTATTTCAGACTTGGCTACATAAGTGGACTAGAGAAGATATACTTTAAGTAGGTGTCCATTTGGAATAGAGCAAGAGTCATGGTTATAAGCACACATCCCACCCACTCCTCCMTCCATTTCCTTCTCCAAGTACAAAGTTAAAATATATTTTTTTATGCAACAATACACTTATACAAATATAGGCATAAGAACCTCGTAAGCCTTTTGAAATCACCTATACTMATTTCTGGTGGAAATCCAYCAAGTAACATTCTKTAAAAASACTGAAATTAAGTCAGACCAAAAMATATATCATATTCACGCACAGTATACATGTATATCGTAWTTCTTACGATTGTGTATTTGGATAGTAAGCAAGCATAAAACATCACAGGAAGGGTATAGATGGCTCTAACACGTGTGTCCTCAGATCAGGAGTGCAGGGGGCTGGTCCGGGCACGTGTCTTTAGCTCCTGGGCAACACCTCTTCTCTGTTTGTCCTCCCCTCCATCCCCTCCCTCTTTTTTTGATAAGGCACGAAAATGAAATAAACTATATTGTATAATTGTGATTATGGAATATTGAATAAGTGTGCTTCAAACTGTTTACTTGAAATTATTTGTAGCTATCGTCTCTATCTGTGCATGGGACTGCATTCGACTCAGTATCCCTACCAGAAACACGCGATACCGTAAAGTGYTGTGTATTCGTGCACARAAATTCAGGCKGAAACTAATGAGGTTTTGCAAAAGCTCCYGGCTCGGCTCAGTTTAACATTTTGAGGATCCTCCAATTTCAAGAATTTCAAGAGAAAACATCAACATGGGTGAGATTTGTGTTTTTTCAAATAGTGTACTTGTGTTTAGTAGTTGGAAAAAAAAATGTAAATAAAATATGTTGTATTTTGGCATAGGCCTATTACCCTACAACAGGAAGTTCACCTCAGCTTGTGTTTGTCTTGTTGAGATAGGAATCTTTGGGTCAAAGTATGGAGACATTATGAAAGTTTAAACTAATGGTGCCTCTAAGGAGACAGCCGATGCTGACGGACATGCTAGAGCTATGTGGTCTATGCAACTAACAGAACCTACATAATCAATACTTAGCCATCTCATTGACAAAAAACATTGAAAACACATTACTTTACAAAATGTTATAAAGGGTGCGTGCATCTGAGAGAATGGCAGAGTATGACAAGGATGACATAAAGAGGTACATTGACATCATCAAAGAGGTGGGGAAAGAGTATAAAATAGCCCCAGCTCTCATCTGTGGCATCACCTCAAGAGAGACCAGAGGTGGGAGAGCAATCTCTAACCCGTCCCCAACAATCACCCAGCCCAGGCTGGGGGACTCTGGAAATGGCTTTGGGCTAATGCAGGTAGGCACTCATAATTTCTTTCAGGACACTGATAGCAAAATAATTAAATATCTATGTCTGAACTCTGTTAAAGAAACAGTGGCTGGGTTTCAATCTGAGCTCGTTGACAATGCAATGTTACCACCATGTCGGCTCAATTGGAAATTACCTGTAAATGTCAATCTTGCCATAGGTTTCAGATTGAATACKGGCCAGTGTCTAGTATATTTGTATGGACTACTCAAATCTGAGCCTCGGTACTACAGTAAACTACATTTTTCTTCTCTTATATTAAAGTGATGATTTGACCGAGATTCCACTCACCTGGGGCCTCATTTATCACACATTTGTGCGCACAGATTTGATCATAAATTGTGTGAGGTTTATGTCAGAATCTATACCAACATTGTGATTTATAAATCTTGAACTTGACATGATAATATGCAATTTACAAAAATTGTGCATATTATGTACACAACTTAGTGTGTATAGACATTTAAAAGCCTGTTTTATAAATGAGGCCCCTGGTTCGCAGGTGGGAAGAATGAAAACCAGCAAGGTGGTAGACCCTTAGACCTGGATTTGAGAGTAAGGCCAGGATTCAATCTGATCCCATGTTATAGGCACTGCGGCTTTTAAAGGCAATTTCCGATTAGCCGTCATATGCAGTGTTTGCCGTGAMTGGGTTCGGTTTGCCCCTAGCAGAAGTCGGCTAGGCGAAGTGAACATATATGCTCGCATATTCCCTTAAAATACCTTCGCTTGAAAAATGAGGGAAAWTAAAAAATACAAATAAATAATTCAACAATATTACTGTTTGCCCCTCTTGAGACGCCGTAACCAGTACACTTCCTCAAAAGTCTGAATGAGTCTAAGATAAAATKAATTACAGATTTCTTGAGTTGACGTTTTTGCAGAGGTCTTAGTCGCGCAATTTTACCTCTAACTAAGATATTTGGTGCAGTATTTCTCAAGTGAAAAATGTTGCTATAAAACTAGTCATCTGTCGTTGAATGACAACAAACACTACATTAAAGAATCCCTACTGTTGACCAATCACTGACGTTGGGACGTAAACTTCGGCTTCCGAACTTGGACAAGCCTCAAGAAAAAAAATGGTGCTCTCGAACAGCCGAAAAAACATCACAATATATGCGTAAACTGTTTTGACTGTGACACACACATATGGTACGCTTTAGTAGCCTAGCACGAGTAAGCCAGAACAGCATATATCCTGTGTCTGTAGTATGAGGTAGGCTGATGTAAAAGTACACCCCCTGAACAGGATGCTAGTTTATCACATGGTCTTACCCCCAATCTATCTCCTTRATGCTGAGTGCCAATCAGAGAGGAATTCTTACAATTTTTATTATGACTCAACCGGGGATCAAACTTGCAACCTTCTAATCTCAGGGCAGAAACTCTAACCACAAGGCSACTGAGTTGGTATCTGGATTTGTGAAGGGGGATGTTCATGGAGTTTATACAGATTCATAAAGACATTGAATCCATTTGTGTTTCCATTACCTTTACGGTTTGATGCTGAATGACATGTTTGAATGGCATTACAACAKAAGTGAAGTACTGTCCATTGATTTCCATAATATATTTCCYAGGTTGATGTTAACCCAAATGGCGACAACCACAAGAGAAGGGGTGAATGGGACAGTAAGGAACATCTTGAACAAGCCACTGGGATTCTAATTCGTTTCATCAAAAGAATCAAAAACAAGTTTCCTGAATGTACCAAGGAGCAGCTTAAAGGTACAAAGTTTGATAGTTGATAGATACTTGCTGTGAGTGGGGGATATGGGGGTGGGGGGAATACAAGGCAAAGAATTCTAACGAAATCATCTGCACTGCATGCCTGGTTGTTTATCTGGCCATGATTGTTACTTTTCAGGGGGAATAGCTGCCTACACCCAGGGGGATGGAGCGATCAGTTCGCTATAGGAAGTGAATAAGAACACCACTGGAAAGGACTATTCCAATGATGTTGTTGCCAGGGCTCAAYGGTATCACACCAACTTGGTCTGAGTGTAAATAAACCAGAACATTACATTGTGTGGTTCACAGTTTTATCCAAAATATTCTCAGACGTTGAGTCTTTAAATTATTCTGATGTGTTAGCCTTGCAATTCAGCAAGAGACATACACATTTGGCAAAAACTTTTAGTCAAAGAAAATACACAGTTAAAGGGGCAATCTGCAGTTGCTATATCATGGAATGTCAGTCCTTGCAAATCAAATCAAATTGTATTGGTCACATACACATATTTAGCCGATGTTATTGCGGGTGTAGCGAAATGCTTGTGCATCCATAGCTCTGTCTAGGAATTTAGTGGTTACATTTCTCCAGCCCCATCCCTCAGCTTTTTACCTAAACAGTGCCGGCGAGAACGTTTTGTTATTGTTTCATCTAATGATTGCCCCTTTAAAGTAGGCTAACTGTAATCAATACTACAAACGCTCAATACTACAAACTCTGGTGATTGATTTATAAAACTGCATAGCTAATAGCTAAAACTTTTTCTTCTTCTTCTTCTTCTTCAGTTCATATCATGAAAGAGATAGTAGCTTTTGGACTCCCTATCATTGACCAGCATCCAGACCATGGAATGACAGAGGATCCGATAGGTTACATTGTGTAGTTCAACTCTTTTAAACTTCCTCAGGTGTTGGACCATTCAGTAACCTGCTATGATGATTAATGATACATTCACAATATGTTATACACAATGTAATATGAAGGTTTAGTTTGACGCATTTGTCTAACATTGTAATTGCAACGGTTTCTTTTCTAGTTCAGTAGTCTGGTTTTTCCAATCAACATGAAGATCAATGTAATGAGGAATGTGTAATCGTTAACATTGTGTTAAAAAAAATATATTATAATGTTATGTTTGAGTCATAAGAGGCAGGCAGGCATCAGGCAATAAAGCCTCATGTAACAACTTTTTTGATTTTTTTTGATTTATTATATTTTTAAGTGTTTGAAAAATATTTTAAAAATCCTGAGCTATTCACAATATGATGGTATTTATTCTGTTTGAAATATTGAGGAAATGAGACAGGGAAATGAAAGACAACAAAAAGCAGTGAGACAGTAGCTGTGGAGATTGATACAACTGTCAGAACAAACCCTTTGAGTCATCCATATATGCATACAAAAAGCATTGGATTTGAAAAAGTACACCATTTCCCCCTTGCAATAGAGCAAGTCATGCAATACTGCATTTAGAAACCCTAGGGAACACAAGCAAATGATTCTCTACCAAAACATTTTAAAACAGGGGTTCCACCTTGCTACAGAGYGCAGATTAAATACGAGTCCACTTCGGCATGTATTACTATTTCAGTCATAATATGCTTAAAACGTTGACTGCTAGTGTGTTTCATGAGAACAATTCATTACTTATTGTGTTTTAAAACCAATCCAAGTCTCAAATAATAGGAGCTAATTAAAGTGGTTGTTAGTATAGCACTATATCTCTAACACACCACCTACGCCTAAACGAACAAACACCTGCTCTCACCGTCAGGAAAACAGTGCCTGACAGGCGGGGGCAAAGGACACTGTCTACCAATGTACAGCTAGCTAGCTACCAGCTCCTTCTTCTGTGGGGTTTATTGGCAGCTGGCATCCAACGGTTTCGTGCATTAACGCCACCTACTACTGGAGCACCCCCGTCTTCCACCTGTCCYAGCTTAAAAATTTACCAATGGGAAGGCTTTATGGGAAGGCTTTCCACTAGATGTTGGAACATTGCTGCGGGGACTTGCTTCCATTCAGCCACAAGAGCATTAGTGAGATTGGGCTCTGATGTTGGATGATTAGGCYTGGCTTGCAGTCGGCGTTCCAATTCATCCCAAAGGTGTTCGATGGGTTTGAGGTCAGGGCTCTGTGCAGGCCAGTTAAGTTCTTCCACACTGACGTCAACAAACCATTTCTGTATGCATCTCGCACTGTGCAGGGGGCATTGTCATGCTGAAACAGGAAAGGGCCTTCTCCAAACTTTTGCCACAAAATTGGAATCACAGAATCRTCTAGAATGTCATTGTATGCTGTAGCGTTAAGGTTTCCCTTCACTGGAACTAAGGGGCCTAGCCCGAACCAGGAAAAACAGCCCCAGACCATTATTCCTCCTCCACCAAACTTTACAGTTGGCACTATGCATTCAGACAGGTAACGTTCTCTTGGCATCCGCCAAACCCAGATTCGTCTGTTGGACTGCCAGATGGTGAAGCGCGATTCATCACTCCAGAGAATGCATTTCCACTGCTCCAGAGTCCAATTGCGGCGAGCTTTACACCACTCCAGCCAACATTTGGCATTGCACTTGATCTTAGGCTTGTGTGCGGCTGCTCGGCAATGGAAACCCATTTCATTAAGCTCCTGACGAACGGTTCTTGTGCTGACGTTGCTTACAGAGGCACTTTGGTAGTGTCCGTTAATTTGAAGGGGTGTCCACATACATTTGTATATATAGTGTATAAAGAGCCCACATGCAGGGAAGCCCTGAATTGCAGGCCGCAATTGCACGCATCTCTTCTGGAAGGTCTAGACAAGTCACTACTGACTGAGAGCCAATAGTGAGCAATAGCCTAGTTTTCCAATGCTTTTGTAGTTGTGTGTGTGTGTGTGTGACAATGGCAGAGGCTGCAGCAGGAATTATCAAGGAGGATGTAGTGGCTAATTTGTTAGCATCACCCTTTTTAAGACTAACTTTCAATCAGAAGTTAAATGTTGTAATTTTATTTAGAAATTTTTATTAGGATCCCCATTAACTAACGCCATAATGCTAGCTAATCTTCCGGGGGACCAACACCAATTAACAAGACATTACAAACAACCACAATCAAGACTTCACAAACATTCAACAAGTAGACAATACAGATAATTACAATACCTGACAGGAAACACATTTAATATTCAGTTGATGCTTTCTATTTCCTGTCCAGTCATATGGTCTATCGCATTAGATCTTTTTTTTCTTTTTTTTCTTGAAGGTGGATTTACTTTTTGCCTGAGAAATACAGATTGGTAAAAAGTTCCATTCAGCTATGGCTCTATATAAAACTGTAGATTTTTTGTCAATTTGTCCCTGGCTTGAGTTGTTTTAGCTGCCCTGAATTTGCCTGTCTGGTTTGGTGGTTATGCGTGTTGCTAGTATGTACTAATTGGACTTGAAAAATACTGTGTTTTTTGAAAAATATAACATTCCTAAAGAAAATCAGAAGACTAGATAGTAATTTGTTTTTAACGTGAAGCCATGAGAGATTCTGATGCATTTGGATAATATTCATTTGGTTAGAGCAATGAAGAGATAGTSTGGCAGCCCTGTTTTGAGCCATGGAGCTTTTTTATATACACTGCTCAAAAAAATAAAGGGAACACTTAAACAACACAATGTAACTCCAAGTCAATCACACTTCTGTGAAATCAAACTGTGGCTCTGTCCATGGAACTGGGCATACATGTCTTTTGTGCTTTTACTTGTGGCCATGTACATGTTGCTGAACGGGGTGTCCTTCAGCCACATTTATGCCCATGCCTCTCATGGCTCCCAGTCCAGTTCCAGAGATGTCTGTTTGGACGACGAAAAGCCGGGAACTTTAGCAAATTTTCAACTACTTACTACTTTTTAGTTACTTTTGAACTACTTAGCATGTTAGCTAACCCTTCCTCTAACCCTAACCTTACCCTTTTAGCTAACTCTTCCCCTAACCATAACCCTTTTAGCTAACCCTTCCCTTAACCCTAACCCTAGCCTAGCTAACGTTAGCCAGCTAGCAAAAATTCATAACATATCATATGTTTTCCAATTGTAACATATTGTAAGATTCAGATTGGTGGATATAACTGAGGCTTCAGTTTCAGGGAGAAAGAAGAGGTGCGACTGTGTGAGGAGGAAGTCAGTAACTAACGGTTACATTTTTGCGACAGATTCTTGCAAAAGCTCCTGGCTGCACTTAGTGTATAGTTTTGAGTGTCCTCCAGTTTCAAGAATTTTAAGAGAAAACACAAAAATAGATAAGCTTTATTCAGTGCTGTCAAATGGTGTACAGTGGGGCAAAAAAGTATTTAGTCAGCCACCAATTGTGCAAGTTCTCCCACTTAAAAAGATGAGAGAGGCCTGTAATTTTCAACATAGGTACACTTCAACTATGACAGACAAAATGAGAAGGAAAAAAAAGCATGATGTTTCCACCCCCATGCTTCAAAGTAGGTATGGTGTTCTTTGGATGCAACTCAGCATTCTTTGTCCTCCAAACACGACGAGTTGAGTTTTTACCAAAAAAGTTCTATTTTGGTTTCATCTGACCATATGACATTCTCCCAATCTTCTTCTGGATCATCTAAATGCTCTCTAGTAGACTTCAGACGGGCCTGGACATGTACTGGCTTAAGCAGGGGAACACGTCTGGCACTGCAGGATTTGAGTCCCTGGCGGCGTAGTGTGTTACTGATGGTAGGCTTTGTTACTTTGGTCCCAGCTCTCTGCAGGTCATTCACTAGGTCCCCCCGTGTGGTTCTGGGATTTCTGCTCACCGTTCTTGTGATCATTTTGACCCCACGGGGTGAGATCTTGCGTGGAGCCCCAGATCGAGGGAGATTATCAGTGGTCTTGTATGTCTTCCATTTCCTAATAATTGCTCCCACAGTTGATTTCTTCAAACCAAGCTGCTTACCTATTGCAGATTCATTCTTCCCAGCCTGGTGCAGGTCTACAATTTTGTTTCCGGTGTCCTTTGACAGCTCTTTGGTCTTGGCCATAGTGGAGTTTGGAGTGTGACTGTTTGAGGTTGTGGACAGGTGTCTTTTATACTGATAACAAGTTCAAACAGGTGCCATTAATACAGGTAACGAGTGGAGGACAGAGGAGCCTCTTAAAGAAGAAGTTACAGGTCTGTGAGAGCCAGAAATCTTGCTTGTTTGTAGGTGACCAAATACTTATTTTCCACCATAATTTGCAAATAAATACAAATCCTACAATGTGATTTTCTGGATTTTTTTTTCTCATTTTGTCTGTCATAGTTGAAGTGTACCTATGATGAAAATTACAGGCCTCTCTCATCTTTTTAAGTGGGAGAACTTGCACAATTGGTGGCTGACTAAATACTTTTTTGCCCCACTGTAACTGTGTTTAATATTTGTAAAACATCTTTAATAAATTTGTTTYGTGATATCTCAATTGGCCCAAGGGGGTCGCTGCATCATTCGTGGGGGATGACATGTTTACTGTTGCCTTGTTACTTTACAATCTCTATTTATATAAAGTGATAGGTTTGGTTTCTGAGCTTTAACTATTATTAATCATTAGTTATAAAATAGACATGAGGGGTGCCATAATGAAGCTTGGGAGGGGCTGAGGGCAGGGGAAACAATCACATGTGGCAGTACTGATAAAGARACRAACCGTTTAAGGCCCAGATCACTTAGCTCCCTGCCTAGCAATAATGATGCAATGTTTAGCGATAAGGAGGAGACTCCACCCAAAGTGGGGTATGTATACTACCATGGGTGAAACCATGTCTTTGTCTAATGCAGCTKTATTGACCCTCTGGGTAGAATAAACCTGGTTTAAGCTTTCATAGTGTCCGGTGAGTTTTTACTCTGAGAATTAGAACCTAACAAAGGGATGCATGCATCTGAGAGAATGTCTGACGATGATAAGAATGACGTAATGAAGTACAAGGCCATTATCAAAAAGGTGGGGGAAAAGTATGACATAGACCCAGCTATCATCTGTGGCATCATCTCAAGAGTCCAGAGGTGGGAGAGCAATACTGGACAAGAATGGCTGGGGGGAACCATGGAAAGTCCTTTGGGCTTATGCAGATAGGCACTCAGACTATAATTAATTGATTGAAGTCGCTGATTGCCCAAACAATTCCAGTCACTTGGGTCGTATTCATAAGGGCAGGCAACACAAAGCATTTCGGAAAACCAAAAAAAGGCAGCTTTCTTATTGGACAAATCCAGGTAGTCCCTCTGTTTTCTTCCGCTTGTTGCCTAATGAATACATCCCTGGTGTCCAAGGTATGAATCAGGCCCTCGAAGCCCAGATTTGAGAGCTATGAATGGAATTTATAGCTTAATAAAGTTGTTAATCTTATTTCTGTTTCCATTACCTTAGTTTGATGCTGAGTGCCATGTTTGAATGAGATTACAGTGGAGGCTGGTGGGAGGAACTATAGGAGGACTGGYTCATATTAATGGCTGGAATGGAGTTAATGGAACAGTGTCAAACATATGGAAACCACATTTGKCTCTGTTCCATTAATTCCATTCTAGCCATTACAATGAGCCCGTCCTCCTATAGGTCCTCCCACCAGCCTCCACTGTAATCTCATTCAAACATGGCACTCAGCATCAAACTAAGGTAATGGACCACCATCCTCTTCTGATTACAATATAAGTGAAATGCTGTTCATTGATTTCCATCCTATATTTCCTAGGTTGATGTTACTCCAAACGGTGGCAACCACACTACAAAGGGAGAATGGGGAGGTCAGGAACATCTCAAACAAGGCACTTAGATTGTCATCAATTTCAACATAAAGATCAAGAGAAAGTTTCCTGACTGTACCAAGGAGCAGCAGCTGAAAGGTACGTTTGATAGTTGATACTTCCTGGACTAACCAAATTTGTGGCCTTTGTCAAGAACATTTTAGCCTCTTATGGAAAGCATTGCTAATACCTACCTTGTTTTTACCCTCGGATGACAAGTGTTATTTTGACTAATATTATTGTACTGCCAAATCWCATGAGAGAATGGACGGCTACACTACACGGAAGGACTATTCCGTGATGTTGCMTAAACTTAATACATTGCATAATGGTTATTAAAAGTAAACTGTGGGACCTACCATCCTTTTGAGCCAGACCATTCTAATGACATGTCCTCTGCGGTCTGAGTAGCCTAAATGTATCTGGAGGTTAGGCCATACAGACTTAAACTGTTAACAAGATGTCTTTTTTGGTGAAGCAAGGAAACAAATCAAAAAGTTAGCTTTGTAAAAAATACTATACCAACCTTAGTTCATCCTCACTACATATTAGAAATGTTTCTATGATCTCAGTTGCCAAGACCCCATTTGTGTCAAAAGTAGAATAGAGTCAACAGGGGTATCCATTAAACAGTAAATCAACGTTGTTTGGCCTTAGGTTGCATTTTAGTTTAGTTTAGTTTATTAATTCGGCCATTTAAAAAACCAAGCATACATAAAACTTAAAAGCCATACATGCACAATAAAATCATCGAGGATAACACACAATAAAGTCTGGGACTTATTTCCATTGTGGTCCTCTTGAGACAAGATAGCTATACAAGATCGAACACAGTATGGCGGTGAAATAATAAAACAAAAACATAAAAGAAGAACATCTATCTCATCATTCCAGTTACATCATAGGGGTTATTCATATGGGCACRGAGGACATCAATTATATTTTKACTTTATTTTTAAAGCYGTCCAGAGAGAACGTTGTTTTTATAGGCAGAGGCAACTCATTCCATTCTGAGGCTCCAGTATACAAGAAAGTACCTTTCCCAGCATTACTCCTGAACCTGTATAAGCACACATCAGCAACACCTGATCTGGTGCTGTGATTGTGTGCATCCCTAACACGAGGAAAGTAATCACTTAAATATCTGGGCGCAGGACCATAAATACTCCTGTAAACCAAACCTAGTTCCAATCTGGGACACCCTAGCCTCAACAGGCAGCCAGTTTAGTTCCTGAAAGCAGCTCCTGCCTATGTGAGTACGTGGACTCACCTTCATACTACCCGGATCAACTTATTCTGGGCTATCTGGAGCTTCCTTCATAAGTTTAGATAAGCCCCCAATCAGGAAGTACTAGCATAGTCAAATGGCATTGAATGAGGGCAGTAGCTAGCACTTTCATGGAGTCCTTATCAAGCAGCTTGGACTTTCTAGCCAAAAACTTAGTCCTGCATTAACCTTCCCAAGCACCTTATTGGCCATGCTCACACCTCCCAAGCTTCCATCAAGGATACACCCCAAGTAGCTAACAGAGGTTTTAGTAGTCAGCACCTCACCCCCTAACTCACTCTGATTTCAGACAACCTACACAATTTAGGTCTGGATCCAAAAATATTGCTTCAGTTTTCCGTAAGTGCAGAGATAGCTTATTATCTCCAAGCCATTTGCTAATGTTAGTAAGCTAAGTATGCTCTCCAACATAGTTTTACTTTTGTGAGACACCAGAAGTGTAGAGTCATCCGCATAAAGAAAAGACGGCAAAACAATCATCTTTCATATCATTAATATACAATTAAAACAGCAGAGGCCCAAGCACGCTCCCCTGCGGAACGCCACAACTCATTGGTTTTGCCTGAGACAGTTAACCTCTACTACTTGCTCCCTTCCTGATAAATAGGACTTTACCCAGCCTAGAGGGATACTGCTTAACCCCAGTGCCTCCAGTTTGGAGATCAGGAGACAGTGGTTAACTGTATCAAAGGCCTTCTGTAGGTCAAGCAGTACCAATCCACACAGATTTCCCTCATCAACCTCTTTCCTGATGAAGTCAGTCAAGTAAAGTAGACATGAATCAGTGGAGTATTTTTTTCTAAAACCCGACTGATAACCATACATTAGACCCTGTTTGTTAACATATTCATACATTTGCTCTTGTACAATTCTCACCAGGATCTTTGATGTTACACAGAGGATAGATACAGGYCTATAATTCCCAAGGTCAGACTTTATCCCCTTCTTATACAGAGGTATAACTTTAGCTTGTTTCATGTCCCTGGGAAAGGTGCCTTGTTCAAGAGAGAGATTAACAATATGCGTAATACAAGGGCCAATTTGCTCAGCAGAATCTATTAGAAACCTTGCAGGAATATTATCCAGGCCTGTGGCTTTGGAGCATTTAARCTCTGCCAGCATACTGACTATTTTGGCTGTTGCTACCTTTGCAAAAGAAAAAGAGTTTGGCTGAACCCCTAACTCTACATAATACTTCTTGATTTGGTTGCTTCCATACAAACCAGAACTGGTGGGCAGCTTGCTAACCAGCTTGCTGGCAACAGAAGTAAAAAAAGAGTTAAATTCATTGGCAACCTCTGCTTTTTCATATACCATCTCCCCTTTGATGTTCAGTCCAATACTGTTTAGTTTGTTTTTGGTAGTACTACTACAGCCTAGTTCCTTAAATGATTTCCAAAGCTTTTTAGGGTCATTTTTGTTTTCAATTATTTTCTCAGCAAAGTAACCCCTCTTAGCTTCATCCATCCTGCTCYGTGCTTAATTTCTGTGATGTTTATATAGGACAAAATCATGCTGCTCTTAAGAGTTCTTACATTTCTTAAAGGCTTTATTTCTTGCTTGGATAGATTCTAGAATCTCATGATTAAACCACGGGCTAGRTCTCTGCTTTACCCTGACCCGTCTAATGGGAGCCATCACATTCACCACATCAAGGAATCTACATTTAAAGGCTTCCCAGGCACTGTCTACCCCTACACTATCTAGTACAGGTGACCAGTCAATTTGACCCACTTCCTCCCTAAACTTTTCTACACAGTATTTTTTGAGTCCTCTGATTCTAACAGTTTTGTGACACTTAAATATATATTTAAAAATACTCCTTGTGCAAAATGTAATAAAATAATCACTGATTCCATAGACTATTACTCCACTCTGCGATATTTTAGATTTATCAGACACCAATATTAAGTCAATTGTACTTTGCACTGTTTCACATATCCTGGTGGGATCTTTTATAATTTGGGTCAGAGCAAGTGATCTACAAAAGTGCATAAATACATTGTGGGTTGGGCTATTCTTTTTGCAGACAGTATTGAAATCGCCTAACAAAATGATTTCCTTCAACAGCGAATCATTACAGTTTGACACCATTTCAAGACCTTCATAGAATGCATTCTACTTGGGCGGCCTATAACACACCCCCAACAAAATCAGCTTGGTTTTGGGAAGGCAGATATCCAGCCAGACAATCTCCAGATCAGCGTTTAAATCTGATCTGACGTTAAAAGCAATGTCTGATCATACAAACACACATATTCCCCCACCGTTCCGATTCCGATCCTTCTTGACAACAGAGTAATTACCCATCTCAATTTCTGAGTCACAAACAGCTGAATCCAACCACGTCTCAGTAAAACACAAGACACCCACCTCTGATTAGCAAACCAACAGGCGTATCTCATCGATCTTCGGTAGTAGGCTTCGGACGTTTAAGTGCAGAAAATGTAAGCCCTTCTTCCCAAAGGCCTCATTGAATTCCCGATCCACTTGTAACTCGCCTCCCACTGCCCTGCCTCCGGTGGCCTCTCTGTCGCCATGGAGCACCCCTCCCCAGGTGCCACTCCATCGTCCTCACCACCATGTCCCCCGTCACTCGCCTCTGGTTGCCTTCGCTCCGCTGTGCACTCTCCACCCTCGTGAAGTCCTCTGATACCACTCCACCTTCAATGCTCACACACCCCGTGGGTACAGCACACTGACAGCAACCGTAAGCTTCATCGACCCTATGTCCAAAGCTAGAGTCACTGTTTTTTCAGTAGCTCGATCTCATGATCAATGTTAAATTCACAAAATGTTATGAAGGTTTAATTAAATGCATTTGTCTAACATTCTAGTTGTTTTCAATTGACACGAAGATCATGTAATAAGGAATGTTTCATGCTTYACAAAAAGTACAGCTTTTCCCAATCTATTTGTAGAACTCCTACTGAAAATACAGCAATATGCTTAAGCTTTATAAAACTAACATTGTTTGAGTCAAGAGGCAGGCAGGCTTCAGGCAATAAAGATTCATGTAACATCTCAGCAACTTTTATTTTCTTTATTTGATTTGTCTCCAAAAAAATCCTGAGGTATTCACAATATAATGGCATTTATTCTGTTTGATATAGAGGAAATGAAACGGAAAATGAAAAGACAGCGAAAAGCAGAGTGAGACAGTAGCTGTGTAGATTGATACAACTGTCAGAACAAACCCTTTGAGTTATACATACAAAAAGCCATGGAATTGCAATGGATGGAAAAAGTACACAATTTTCCACTTTCATATCGAGCAAGTCATGCAATACCGTATTTAGAAACCCTAGGGAACAAGCAAATTATTATTCACCAACATTTTAAAACAGTTTCCACCTCGCTACAGAGTGCAGGTTAAATACGAGCCAATCAGTCCACTTCAGTCAGTATGCATAAAACGTTGACTGCTAGTCTGTTTCAGGAGGACAATTCATTACTTGTGTAAAACCAATCCAAGTTTCAAACAATAGGAGCTAACTTAAGTGGTTGTTAGCATAGCACTCTTTAATACCACCCATGTTGTAAATGTTAAGATTTAAACCATAACCTGTTTGGCTTGACTGAGCAGGATTTCAATGAAATGAGTGCACACACACTAAAGTATACAAACATGAAGACAGACATCCTACAGCTCAGMCAAGCCAGTACTAAAAGAGCATACACCATCTAGACTTTAAACCACTCCATTATAATAGCAATGTTTCCTGTGGGTTAGTGTGGTTTGATATTTGGCTTTTGTATCAACGGCAAGGCCAATGACAGACAGACAATTCTCTCTACCATGTGTCTTGTTTGGCTTAAAATATATATATATATAAAAACAGACTAATAAATAAATAGTGAAAATACATACATTTGTTGAAATCAGTTTTTTTTCTGCCAGTCGCAGGTCTGTGATTGGTCAAACTGGACGTCTGCAACCCGAAAGAGCTCCTAACGACTCCTCCCCACCCGACTCAAAAGCTGCCCAAGTGCAAACGCCATTCATGACAATTTCAGCATTAATAAGACGCTCTCTYATTGRCTTCGTCTCAAATGGCACCCCATTCCCGATGTAGTGCACTACTTTAGKTGCACCATTTAGGGAATAGGGTGCCATTTCAAATGTAGTCAAATTAGTTTGACCATACAGTTTAATACAGCATCAGAGAACCACAAAAACAAAGTKGGGCTTCTGGGTAGAAATAAAAAAATTAAATAGCACACAAAAGATTTAAACCRAGAAACATCAATCGCGATATTTTGATCATGGAAAGACATAAAACAAATTSAGTTAAGAGGATATCGGAGGACCAAGGTTTCACAGCGACACAGGGTGAAGAAGTGGCTAAACGGAGCAGTGAACGTGATCGCTCCGCTTTGCGAGAAAAAGACACCTTTGACCCTGGCGTTCCGGAACGACAGAAAGAAGACTTCTCCAACTACACTGTCACACTCTCGTCATCTCAACCGCTCTCTAGGATCATCTGGAAATGTATTTATTCAATTTGGTGTCATCTTTTCCCTGAATATAATAAAAGTTGTAAAAAAATATTATTTTTTAAAACAATGGACAAAAAAGGTAAATAATAATCATAGACTTTTGGTAGACAAAAAACTTCCAAGACACAGATCTTGCCCTCCATCCATCCTCACTCACAGCTAATTGAAAGAAAGACACACGGCACATTTAGGAACGGACAAAAAAAAAAGAAAAAAAAAAGTCTACAACACAAATGACAACTCATTCTCGCCATGAAACCAACTAAAAGACAATACAAGTAAAAATGCATATTGCAAATAGCAGATTGAAAACAAGTCAAGAGAACACAAAGGCAAGTGTGTATTTTCCTAAGTATACAATTCAACATTTTGCAAAAGAATATATAATATGTAAAATAATAAATAGAGTTGTGCCCCCCCCGTCCCTAATCTAAAATCAATAGCAGTTACATCAGTGACAATAACTGCAATTGATATACTTACAGCATTGGACTAGCAACTCCCAAATACAAACCCCATTTAACCCACCCAAAAACTACAACCCAAGGGCCCACCACAACACAATCCTTAAATAGTCAGCTCATTCAAAAACACGTTCTCGCTTAACAATTTCCCCCTGGACCAGCTGAAGGCATGAATTCAACCGTTCTAGATAGAAGATCTCATATTGTCATCAACTCCAGTTTCATCACCATATGTTTATATACAGGATTTAAGTCAGCAACGTTTACGAACTCATGTGGAAACATAACGTATCAGCTCAACGGATGCTCACAACTGACAACGACCCACATCACCTATATACAGGAGTACTTCTAACGTACAGCAAGCTGACTGATTTGAATGACTGCATAGTGAAAATGATATTTGGTTTTACTTACAGATGGGGCGATGACACACCTCCACCCACCCAAGGTACAGCGCAGCAGCAGCTACTATGTGCATCCAAAATGGCACCCTATTCACTACTTTGTGCACTACTTTTACCGGGGTCTTATGAGCCCTGTGATAAAGTAGTGCACTACATAGGGTGTGATTTCAGAGGCACCCTACCAGAGTACATCTTTAACAGCGCTGGCTTTGCCACTGCCTGCTAAGAACACACAAAAGCACAAAACAGCAGCCACGCACCACTGTGGACATATTGTCTATAGCCTACATTTGGAGTGTGTGTGGGCGCCCACGCTGTCCTTGGCAATGGTTAGGTTTTATTATTATACATTTTACAAACACACACTAAAACACCCAAGTCATTCGGTTTTGGACTAAACAAAACAAAAAAGTTCCTACCGTTTTCAGAAAGGTGAAGTGTGGCACAGTCACCTGTCAGGTGTTTTCAAACCACGTACAGACCACGTGTGTGTGCTTGTAAACAGACAACAGCAAAACAAAAGAGAAAGTTGACAGTGGGAGACTGGGTCTGACACAGCACTGGACAGCCAAGACTGGGGGAATAGGGTGCACTTTGAGTAGAGTGCACTTTCTAGTGATTTTGGACAACCCAAGGKGTAGAGAGCATGTAAATAGTACTAATAGAAGTACATAAAGTCAGTATTTTAAAACTTTGTTTGAGCAAGTGGGCCAGGCAGCCTAGATTGTATAATAATGTGTCTGTCATTACTACCCGATTGCCTATAGAAAGTAGGCACATTACTATCTGATTGGTTCAAAGTAGGTACATGATGATTTGTGGCGGGGCAACAACAAACAGAACGTTGCAGACTGAAACATTCCTCAAAGAACCAACACTGTTCTCTATTCCACAACGATAAGAGAACCATGTATATTCTACCTGCAACACAGCCAATCTCCTGAACTCTCCCAAGACTTGGTGATGGTGAGCAGTGGCTTATTACAGTACCAGTTTACACAGTAAATAGGTCTGTCTGGCTGAGTGGGTGTGATTGCTGTGCCCAGGCTTTGTCGGAGTACAAGTCTCTCCCTGTATTCTACACACACAGGCATTGCTACCCCTAAAGCRCCCCCTCCCCCTATCCCTCACTAGCTACAGAGAAACTCTGAATATATCGTAGTCCTAGTAATCAATAACTCGTTTTCGTTGATGACACCTTTGGTGTGTAACGTCAAGGGTCGAGCTTGCAGGAGGCCCACGGACAGACAGACAGACGGACAGGTAGACAGACCAGTCTAAATCAGGGTGACCCTGGACKACAATGTCCAAGGTCAGGGAGCAAAAGGTCAAGGTTCACAGGTCAGGACGGACAGACGGACACTCCTTCACTAATAACGACTAGACTTTGTAGTGCGATATAATTGTGACTACAACATACTATTACATTGTTAGATACAGGTGAGATGTACATCATTTGTGTGGATTAGTTTTGTGACGTTAACCTATGCTACTCATCTATGGGTTTAGCTCTCTATCAGTGTTCCCTCACACCATTCCCCATCATCAGACTTGCTTTTCTGTATTTGGTAAATGTAAAGACATTGCATTACTTCACTTATTTGGTTTAAAAGATAAGTATTTGTCCTTTGGGGRACAATTATCGACAGCAGAGTCTAAAGCAAAAATTTAGCAGCAGTAGTAGCAATGTAATAAATAATTAAATATATTTTGAAAGATACAATAATGAATAGAAYAGCAAACAATCAAAACACAAATCCTAATTCACTCTAAAAATCATAAAATCGGTATATTGGTGCAACACCATTGAAAGATTTTACAATGTCCAGCTAGSTTCAACATCTGATCCATAGCCTGCCTATGGCTGAAATCAGGGCTCCAAGATCTCTCTCCTTTACATCTCTCCGTTATCAAAACACTCACTTCTCTGCTCAGTCACTCCTCCCTCACTAGCTCGAGACGGCCCTTAACTTTCTGTCGCGTACCCCTCTTGACCTTCTGTCTCCACTTTCTTATCCTTTCTCTCCTCCGCTCCTTTTTCACCTCTCCTTTCACCCCAAATACTGTTTTTATCCAACTCTTTCCTCGTCTCTTCTCCTCGTCTTCTTTGCACACATATGCATAAGTCGACGGTTCCGGTTCCCACTCTCCATTTCTCTGACATACCGTTGATCTCTCTCTCTTATCATGTCGTGTCTAGCAGGGATTTTTGGCTTGGTGTGTGTTGGGGAAAGTCTGATCCCAGATCTTGGTCAGTGCCTCTTGTAACCTCCTAATGCTGGGGGGGGGGGTGTCTTCTCTACCTGGCTTTGGCTCTGGCCCCTGCAGGAGGGAAGGCAACAGTCAGGAGCAACGAGAGGGCCTGTGTGACACCCTCAACTGGCAACACCACCTTTGGTCTTGACAAAACTGTGGAGCCTCTAAAAGATTGAACAGCAGAAAAGAATGACAGAAGAGAGGTGTGAGTGCGCTGAGTGCCATTGAGAAAGCAGCATGGGGGGGGGGTTAGAAATTGCTCCACAGCCAAAAAATATGTTATTGTATTATTTGAACAGGGCTACAGCTCCTCTCTCTTGCCGATTTCTTAACAAAAATAACTCACGTCTCCCCTCCAAACAGTTTTTTTTGGTAACACCTCTATTCAACAATAAGCAACACGGCGTTTAAACCTAATCTTACCTTGGCAGTACAGTGTTCCCTGACTGAGCTTTCACCAACAGCAGCTGGGGGTAAATGCAGTAAACCAAGTCCGAAAAAGGCAGACCTTGTGGTCCTCCCCTCTCCTTTTCTCCTCCTTTCTGTATCCCTCCCACCTGTTATCCAGTTGCCACTCAAAACCATCCTGAAACTCGAAATAAATAATACAAAACACCTTTCTACAGCGCTACGCATAACCCTACTTTTTTTGTATTTTTTTGCAGGTTTTTCCCCACATTCAAAGCTGCTAGAACACTGTACTTGTGATATTCTCTCTAAGCCATTGAATCAAAGTTAATGTTTCTGTCCATCTTTACAGTATTTTTTCACAACACTATTGGTTAAAAACCAGACAGGAAACAAATACAGCGGGTCTAGTTGGTCTGTTAGAGCTACAGTGGGACAGCTATTTGCCATCCATAATAGTGAGCGTACACTTGTGTCTTAGTACACACACTCATACACAACCTGTTGAAGAGTAAGTATAGAAATAAAACACCCGGCTGAATATTGCACTGAACCTTCCACTTCTGAGCCTAGCCATCACTGCGAATTAAACTGGGCCTCTGGGCTTGCCGTAGGGACTTTTACATTGTCTTAACACTACATGAYGTAGCAGAAATTAGCTCCAGTGTGTATCGACTACTCTGTTGTCAGACCCCGTAGCTATGACTATGGCCTGAGCTGGAGCTGAACAAGATTATACAGGCGCGTGAGATATGACTAGTGAGTAGTATTTCTGTATGTGTTTAACCACGTAAATGCATTTACGGTATCACTACAGTACGTCAGTATCTAATGGATGGAAAAGTGAGCATGCATTAGAGTAACCTACAGTATGTGCCGATGTGTTCACGATAATAACGTACATGTGCTGATATGACTTCTGATGACGCCTAACTACAGTGTGAAGCTCTACTCTCCCGCGTGTCTGTCTGTCCTGATCCAGACTCAATCAGTCAATCAACCAGACTCAATCAATCAATTCACCGAGCCAGTCTGTCTGTCTAGGGTTATAGGCCTACTCTGTCTCTCCGTCCCTCTCCGGGGTCTCCCGGCTGCAGGCTCCAGTGGCTCCGGGGCAGGGCCAGTAGCTGKGGGCTACCTGCTGAAGAGCGAATGGAGCTGGTGCTGGCTGTAACATTGGCTGCTGCGCGGCGACTCAGTGCGCTCCATCACCGCCTGGAACCAGCCCGCAACGTCCACCACCAGCACCTCATAGCGCCGAATGAAACTGTGCTCCTGGGGGAGGGGGGGAGACAGAGGGATAACAATGAGAGGGAGGGGAAGGGCAGAAGAGGAGATCTAGGGTTAGAACACTGCGTCCATTTGCTTTCTCTAATGTAGAGATTTTTTTATTCTACTAAACATTTAATTCAGACAACATTCTTCCCTTTGTCTCTTTCTTGTAATCCCTAATCATGGTTTAGAGTGGTGGTGGTTAATCAGTGTGTGAATAGCTGGAGGAGAGACTTACGAGCAGCTTGTGGTATTTTGGCCTTTTTCTGTGATCCTTTGTAAGGCTGTGGAAAGAGGCAGTCAATGACGTAAAAATTAACAGACAAAAAGCACTTGATATTACTTAGCAACTGTACTGTCAGTAGAGACTGGTTTTGAGAGCAGTAAGACTGCATAAATATATAATAAACTCTCAATGAGTCACACAGTGTGTTTTGTCTCACCAGTCTTTGACGAAGGACTGGAAGTCGAGGGAGAAGTCCATGCTGAGGGGGAGCGAGGGAGGGTCTTCCTGCAGCACTTTGGTCAGGACCTCAAAGTCGGTCTTGCAGTTCTTATAGGGGAACTGTCCTGTGGCCAGCTCCACCTGCAGGCCGAGRYRACACATTACAGCGTTAAGGCCAGTTTATACTTGGTCTRACGACATGTCCGTAGACAATTAGAATGCGACAAGTGTCGCTGGTCAAAACTACTTTAAAATGTATACTCCAGTGGAATGTCTGTAGACCATCGCTGTGACTGTCAGTTTTCTTGTTGCGACTGTCGCTATGTCCGTTGTTGTGGTTACCAGACTGCCACAGCAACCAGACCAAATCGTTCTGTGAGTTGATGTATGAGTCCTAAAATTCTCAGATACAATGACCAACTTATTTGGTCACACTGTGGCAGAAAGTTAATTTTCTGTAAGTATACCATTACCTTGTAAATAATGGTGTTGAGTTTATTTTCATTATTATAGGAATAAAAAGTGGCTAAAGTTAAGACGTTGTCAGCTATACTCTGGTCATTATTTGAACTGGCTAACGAACCAAAACATTGTTTTGAAAATTGCTTTTAGTTGCCTGGCTTGCTAGGTTGACATTAACTGAATTCACTTTTAAACAGATGGGTTTACTGGCATTAAAATAGAGAAAGCATGTTATTTTGAGCACCGGATTGCTGACGTCGTTGTGTGTTTATACTTTTCCATAATGACAAATTTGATGTCGGACGACAATAGAATGTTCATGATGTCGCTACGTAAATTGGACACCATACGTAAACCTAGACACCATTTCATGCTCCCTTGAAGATGTGAAAAGCTGGATGGGTGTAAACAACATGGCGGAAAGTCTAAGCCTACCAAAAGGCTTGATGGAGCAATTATCATATTGCTTACACCCATTTTGATCCTTTCAGATGGATGACGGGACATTGAGAAGTGTCAAAGCGTAGAAGGTAGGTAAAGCTCTCAACTTTTGGCCAGGGCCACATACGAAGGCACAGGACTGACCAAAAGAAGTGCACTACATAGGGAATAGGGTGTGATGCAGTACTGTGGGTGTTTTACCAGAGAGATGCCCAGGCTCCAGACRTCTGCTCTGATGTCATAGTCAGGCTTGCTGGGATCTGGGGGGTCTATTCTCTCAGGCTGGGAACACACAGAAACAGGCTTGGGTTAGGGGGAAACTGCATTTCTTGTACCAATACACAGGGAAATTAAAAACATTTACAGAGGACAGCAGAATTCAGCATTTTTATGTGCAACCCAGGTGGAAAAATAGTGGCGCATTAAAATTGCAGCCTTCACTTCGGTAGGTTAAACGTGGTAGAGTGTAATGGTAGTGTGTGTGTGTGTGTCCACCAAGGTGACTCACAGCCATGTAGGCAGCACAGCCGGCGCTGCGGGTCTTGGCCTTTGAGTCGACGAGTCGTCCACTGATGCCAAAGTCACACAGCTTGATCTGGCCCTTGTTGTCCAACAGAATGTTGGAGGGCTTCACGTCCCGGTGGATCACACCGTGCTTCTCCTTCAGGTACAGTAGAGCCGACACTATCTGTAGACACAAAGGGTAACACACTACTACATAGAAGAGAAATTGAACAAACTTTTTACGGGATGGGGTCAATTCCATTTGAACTAAATTCAGGAGAAACTGAACATAAAGAATCCTAATTGAAAATGAAGGGCAATTTCTTATTCAGAATTTGAGTTTCAGTTCAAAGCCTGAAAAGAGGGTATGACAGAGCAAGAAATAATAGATGAGAGATGAGAGACTCACTGCCACAGTCATCTTTCCCAGGATGCGTTCAGGGATGGGCCCCTGGATCCTCTTCTTGAGTTTCTCAGCACACGTCCCCATCAGCTCCATTGCGATGAACACATCCGTCTGAGGACCAATCACAGTCAGTCACACAACATTGGCAATTTAAACAGAACAGTGGTTTAAATGTGACATACTAAATTATCTGTGCGTGTGACTCACGTTGGTAACTATGGCGCCATAGCACTGGATGATGTAAGGGCAGTCGTGGCTCTTCAACACAACATCCAGATCCATCAGAATCCTCTTGTTCTCGTCCTTGTTTCCTGTCCGGCGCATTTGCTGGTGACACACACACAATAAATCGGTCATCAATATTGAACGTTGATATTTCAGTTGAGGGAGAACTTCAAGCAACTGGATGGCATCACTAATTTACAACGCCGCCCGCCCCTCACACCTGTCTAGCACTTAACGATTAGCCAATCACATACTGCCAGTTTCCCAGACACCGATTAAGACTAATCCTACACTAATAAGGAGATTTAAAGGGGATTATCCACTATAAGTGCTTCATGGTCCAATCTGTCTCTGGGTAACCATAGTAACCTACCTCACTCCAGAATACCAGCTGTTTCCAGCATCTTACCTCCACAGCCCCATCCAAACCAAAATCACCCCCCCCCCACATCCAAACCTATTCCCACCACCCCCTCATGCAAATAGTCACCAGCTGGTGAAAAGTGAAACTGTATATGATTGAAAGATAGAGGTAGGCCTATGTATTTTTACAGAACACACTGATTATAATGTTTATACCAGCCAGTTAAGGCTGAAAAAAACAATAGCATTCTACATATTAAATTGCATCGCTATAATAGATCATTTACAGGCYCCAGTGGTCTGCCATTATCCCTGTAGGCCATGTTGTTTGTGCTTGTAACCATGACTGTGTATACCAAGAATAAGCATTGTAAGCAACTCCCCATAGACTAGTAGTGACTGACTTCYTAATAGTTAAACAGTTAAGATAAATGGGGGGGGTTTAACAATGCTTAATTGTAGCGGTGGCGATACAGTATAATTACTATCACTGTGTGAGGATAAACAATGGAAGGCAAAGCCCAGAGAGAAACCGATAGAAAAAAKAATAGTGATACTGAACTGACAAACAGCCCAGAGCTGCCTCCAACAGTTATATCCTCTGGTCAAATCGGCTGCTATGGAATTATGTGTTCTGCCACAGTAGGAAAAACCAATGCTATGGCCTTAACCCAAATAGCGGCAATAGAACATCCACACAGCACTTGCATAACAGAATAGGCCTAACGTTTCGAGCTGCTGCCCTCTGGAAGGCGATTAAGGGTCCCACTGTTCAGCAAGAATAGGAGCAAGGCTAGTTTCATGCCACTAGGCTGTTGAACAGTGGGACATAGGACAGATGCAGACCCAATACAGTCGGACAGTAGGCTGCAGAGACTTTGAATRTGTGAAAATGTGTACCAACTTTCCAGTTTTCTGTACTGCATGCTATGTGTTTGTATGCTGACACCACTAAATTAATGTCCATCTAAATGGACAATAATGTATAGTGTATCGTAAGTGTCAAACTGCAACAAGACAATGCACAAGACAAGGACAACAGAAACAGAGCGGAGGCCGGRAGGACAGACTTTTCATCCTCAAGAGATGAGGTGCTAATAATGAAAGTGAAGTGACCCCCTGCCAGACAATGTAACGTGCTTTCAGACTGCCTGTTTAAAATGCAATCCAGTACTATTATATATTGTCTTAAATGCCAACAAGCTGTGGTTGGAGGAGGACAWGGCTTACTTTGACGGCGATGACGTGGCCCGTCTTCTTGAAGCGCACTTTGAACACCTGACCGCACGTGCCGCTGCCGATCTCCCCCTCGCTGATCAGGTCACTGACCTCGGCTGGGTACCGCTGAGGAGGGGAACAGGTGACGAGTCACAACATGTCAATGACAAACATACATGGCATATGTAGCATGATGTACTACAGTACCCATAATGCTCTGTGTATGATATCCAGTTATAATGGTGGCCCCTTGTCAAAACAGCACATTATTTTAATGAGTAGAGAGAAATACAAAAAACWAAATAACTTCAGGCAATTATATAGTCCCTTACCTGGCCGTCAATCTTYAGGTAGCCTGTCTGTTTCATGATCTCCTGCAGCTTCTGRTCTATCTCCGCACTAAGGGGACACGGCACAGGCACACAAAAAGGTTAGGTGTGTCATTTGACGCATGCGTGTATATGGAAGTGTTATTATTTATTTTTTTAACTTTCTGTATCCCTTTCCAGAACATGAATGCTCCGTGTGTGTATGCTCCGTTTCTCTTACTTCTCCAGGCTCTTCACCAGGCCGTACTGTGGCGTGGGCAGGTTGAGCATGTGTCGCGGGCGGCTGGGGTAGGAATGGTGCTGGGGTGAGCTCTCAGAGGACGAGGAGCGACTCCCCCCTCCGTCGTTGGCCAGGGGCAGCTGAAGAGCTGGGGGCAGGTGAGGAGGATCATAAATAAGGTAAAAGAAGAAGACTGGGGCTGTCCTTTATTAGCCTGGGGCCAGTCTGTTTTATGTCGTTGTCAGAAACAGACTGGCACCCAGACTAGTGTTACTGTAATCAATTCCACTCTTTCCTCATCGCTCTTCTTAATGATAATTGAGCTTACAGCATTGACGAGGGCAGCGTTGTAGTGGAATCTATCTAGCTCTTTGACCAWACAGTGACACAGAGAGAGACCTAAGGATAAGAAGCCAAATAGCAGAATCCCAGTGCTCCAATGCTAACTCCCTGTCACTGACGGGCTAWTCAAAACACACTGACAGTTACAGGTCTACAGTGCATTCAGAAAGTATTTATACCCCTTGACTTTTTACAGATTTTGTTACAGCCTTATTCTTAAAAATTCCTTAATCTACACACAATACCGCATAATGACAAAGCGAAAACAGGTTTAGACATTTTTACAAATTTATTACAAACAAATATCAGAAATACCTTATTTACATAAGTATTCAGACCCTTTGCTATGAGACTCGAAATTGAGCTCCTGTTTCCATTGATCATCCTTGAGATGTTTTCACAACTTGATCAGAGTCCACCTGTGGTAATTTCAATTGMTTGGACATGATTTGGAAAGGCACACACCTGTCTATATAAAAGGTCCCACAGCAGACAGTGCATGTCAGAGCAAAAACCAAGCCATGAGGTCGAAGGACTTTTCTGTAGAGCTCCGAGAYAGGATTGTGTYGAGGCACAGATCTGGGGAAGGGTACCAAAAAATGTCTGCATTATTGAAGGTCCCCAAAAACACAGTGGCCTCCATCATTCTTAAATTGAAGATGTTTGGAACCACCAAGACTCTTCCTAGAGCTGGCCGCCCGGCCAAACTGAGCAATCTGGCCTTGGTCAGGGAGGTGACCAAGAATCCGATGGTCACTCTGACAGAGCTCCTCTGTGGAGATGGGAGAACCTTCCAGAAAGACAACCATCTCTGCAGCACTCCACCTATCATGCCTTTATGGTAGAGTGGCCAGATGGAAGCCAATCCTCAGTAAAAGGCACATGACAGCCCGCTTGGAGTTTGYCAAAAGGCACCCAAAGGACTCTCAGACCATGAGAAACAAGATTCTCTGGTCTAATGAAACAGAGATTGGACTTTTTGGCCTAAATGCCAAGCGTCACGTCTGGAGGAAACCTGGCACCATCCATACGGTGAAGCATGGTGGTGGCAGCATCATTCTGTGGRGATGTTTTTCAGCGGCAGGCACTGGGAGATTAGTAAGGATCAAGGGAAAGATGAACGGAGCAAAGTGCAGAGAGATCCTTAACACACAGCCAAGACAACGCAGGAGTGGCTTCTGGACAAGTCTCAATGTCCTTGAGTGGCCCAGCCAGAGCCTGGATTTGAACCCGATCGAACATCTCTGGAGAGACCTGAAAATAGCTGTGCAGCAACACTCCCCATCCAACCTGAAAGAGCTTTGACAGGATCTGCAGATAAGACTGAAAGAAACTCCCCAAATACATGTGTACCAAGCTTTTGCGTCATATCCAAGAAGACTCGAGACTGTAATTGCTGCCAAAGGTGCTTCAACAAAGTCCTGAGTAAACTGTCTGAATACTTACGTGAAATGTGATATCAGCTATTTCTTTTTAYTWAAAAAAWTTGGAAAAACAKTTCTTGCTTTGTCATTACGGGGTATTGTGTCGATTGATGAAGAAAAACAAATGYCATAMATTTTWGAATAAGGCTAACGTAACAAAATGTGGGAAAAGTGAAGGGGTCTGAATACTTTCTGAAAGCACAGTATAGGTTGGCTTATAAAATTCAATGTCATTCTACTTCAAGGTCTCACCCATTGCCTCTCTGTTTGTACACATTTAGCGTGCATCCCAAATGGCCCTCTAGTGCACTATAGACCAAAGCCCTATGAGAGCCMTATGGGCCCTGGTCAAAAGTAGTGCACTATAAGGGGAAATGGTACCATTTGGGACTCCATGTTTCTATTCAGACTTCGAAAGGAGTGAATGAAAGCAGTCCATGCTCAATTTGACCTTGACGGACAGACAGAGCAGGCCAGTGTAAGTAGAACGATATCAGTTCAGTCTCCAACAGAGGTCRGCTGTGAATGTCTATAGAYCACAATACAAACACTTCGACAAGRCATTCCTAAAGTATTWGCAATAGCAAGACAACCCTTAGCCTGTATATTAGCAAAGCATAGGAAAACAACTTCAATTGAACTTGAAGGCTTGTTCAATCGATCCATTTTTACTTCATAATTTGACACAAAGGCAAAAAGTGTTATTGTTCAAGGAGACAACACTTCAAAGGGATATAGACAGGGTGAGCACTGAGCAGTGGAGACCAGCTACGAGAGTAGTGTTAGCTTTGACCCGCCATGCAACTACACAAACAGACCATGCGTTCAGACTGCTGCGCAGTCAGTATCTAGCTAGCAGCACCACCACCAAATGGAGTGGACCCTCTGCTGCAGAACATTGGAGCGCTCTCAGTGATCTCTGACCTCAGAGACCACCCTGAATAGGACATGGAGAGGACTCCAAAATCCCCCCTAACCCTCAGTTCAGACCGTTCAATGTATTTACTTCAGATGAAATCAATCCATTTATGTTTTATACACTGTGTGAAGAGCGCACCATTCCTAATCTGTGAATGGTGCCATTTGGCAAAGGGCACCTTTGGAGACTTTGGTTTGTTTGAGGTTTTCAAAGCAACGAGGTAGTGTTGAGCAGTTCTTTAAAACGCCTTTTCAAGAGAAATGCACCGCCAGGCAGTAGCTTTAATCCTTGGTTCAATCACCTGTAGCCAGGACCTGCTCACTGGAGAGAATTGGTTAGTGGGGGTTAGTAGTAGACTCAGGGTAATTCTTGGTTTGGCAAAGACCAGACAGTCCTCCACACAGCTAGATCCAGACAGACACACACATCAGCCACTTAGGCACCTCTGGCAATTGACAGTGCCACTGCAAGGGGGATGCCAGGAGACCAGGAGAGAATGCTTAGTTAGCACACAAAGAACATTATCTGACCCTGAGAAAGAAAGCATGGAAGAAACAGACCGACAGACACACAACAAGACAGACAGAAATTGACCTGTCAGACAGCCTGAACTGCAGAGCAAAGAGAATGCCAGCTTGGACACAGACATAGGCCCAGCCTGGATGGAAGACATGACAGACAGACTGAAGGACAAGTCTACAGACATGAAAAGAGGAAGAGGTGGTCAGATTTGGCCACAGCAGCACTCCTGCAGACCAACCGGTGGTGGGATGCTGGATTAGACTGTGTAATAAAAACCGTGCAGGAAGCCACATGCACCGTGTCTCTGCATCCAGCAAAACAGGGGTTAATAATATCCTCACACACGCAGACCCAGACATACACACTCACTGCCCTGCCACTGGCACTCACACGGAGAAGAAGGGATGGAAAGATGGAGGGAGAATGAGATTAGAGTGGAGGTGAGGTGAGAGTGAGAGTGGCGACCAACTGGGGATACAGTGCAAATGGCCATTTGAAAAGAAAAAAACGGGTCAGAATAGTCTTAGAATATTTTAGGTGTGCTGTACACAATTGAGGGCTAAATATCAATTTTACACAGCAATAGCCTTAGCCTATTACACATATTTTGTGTGAGGAGAATACATTGGCTGTGTGTTGTGTACTGCAATTAATTTAGGTCTACATTCAAAACTAAGGACAATGTATAAGCGCTGGTAAGGTATCATTCAGGCCAGTCATTCAGGTTTGGTGAAACCATCTAAAGAATATATRAAGTTACTAGCGTCTGTACGTTCTGTTCTGAGCTACTGAGTGTGAAATATTCCCTTGCTATTGAATAGGAGGAGTGGCATGGAGATGGGGAGAGAAAGGAGAGTAAAGGGGAGGGATAAAGAATGGATTGTGAGAAAGAGAGGGAAGGATGGAGGGTGCAGTGGCAGAGAGMGAGAGCGATGATTGAATGATACCTGCACGCTGGGAAGGAGCTGGAGCAGGACTGAGCTGGATCACGATGACTGGACAGAGAAGAGAAAATACACACGTGCACATTACTGCACTGTTCAGTGCCAGGTACTCACGCACACATTCTCTGTGGGTGTTAGACAGGGTCTCACCAATAAACTACCACACACATACCAATGAACTACAACCCCATACTAACACACAAAACAAAATGAAGGAAGGTTCAATCAATCAAGAGCACCTCAGATACACCAGTTGATATGCTGTGTGTGCTAAAAAATAAAAACCACTAGCACCTCAAATGCTGAGCTCGTCAAAGATAAGAGGGAGGCGTTACCACACCGTCTTTGCTTTCCCATGCCTTTAGCTTTCCAATGAGGCTGGTTGTAAAGCAAACACCACTGGATCATTCATGTTGTCAGATTTGGTGGGGAAAATAAGTGAGAAGAAAACACATCAAATACCTTGATTGAAAAGTATAGAAATTGGGGTGGGTATAATTTGTGGAACKTTCCAACAGGAATCTGTTCCAATAACTTCGTAAATACCAAGGTTGCCAACAAACAACGCACACAAAGTTGTATAGCGACAGAATAAAATACATGGTAGGGTGTGGGCTACTTAATTATGTTTTTCACTCATGTTTATTCTGAAAAATGTCTGTACTCTGGTAGGCTATTGACAAACATTAAAAATAAGTTACATGGTGAGTTGATGCCTATTCGGCAGCTAGTTAGCTAGGTGGCTTGATCKTGTTACTTTGTATGCGTCGTTTGTTGGCAACCTTGTACTTCAAAGTTTTTGGAACAGATTCCTGTTGGAACGTTCCACAAATTATACCCACCCGAGAAATTGACCTCAGGACAACACCACCACTATCAGCATAGGGTTGAGTACCCATATCACCACATTACACTGAATGTGGCTGGCATTGAATGGTGTAAGATTAAATTCACCCATAAGCATTGGGCTGGAGCCTGTTTGAAATGTTTGACCTTCATATYGGCTGTAAGCTGATCCTAAATCGGGGCTATTGGGATAAATTCCACATGGTGCATTTTGGTGGCAAAGTCTCTAACTAGTTATATGTTATATTATACCCACACATTCTGCCAGATGTGTTCGTCTACATTMTGACCAAAACATTATCTGCCAA
This sequence comes from Salvelinus sp. IW2-2015, assembly GCF_002910315.2. NCBI lineage: Eukaryota > Metazoa > Chordata > Actinopteri > Salmoniformes > Salmonidae > Salvelinus > Salvelinus sp. IW2-2015. Next base: position 481,235 of record NW_019942505.1, read on the forward strand.
AGATGTTCAAGACTGCCGAAATAAAGAAATATCCATCATGCCCAAAATATGAGAACAACATTCATGCAAAACAAATGACGGGCTTATCAGACATATAGAATTGGTTTATAAAATGGAAAAAACAAAAACATAACAGCCATTGTTTAGTGTTGCAATATTCGTGCAATTTGTGACGTGACAAGAGCCACTTTCAGGGGTAGGTTGCTAGYTATCTTGAACGTTATAGCTGACAAGTTTGTTCACGCAACTAACTGGCAAGCTGCGTTAGCTCGAAAAGCTAACGCTAGCTTAACTGGCTACTAACATTGACTCGGTCAAAATCATACTGGAAGTTTCGCTAGAAATGTATATACACACAAGCCATGTCTGCTTAATGAACCATATTAGACCAGATATACATGTCAAATACTGAAAGACAGCTAATTGTTCCATGCCGAGAAATTAACAACAAATTGTCTGACGGATGGATGATAAGGCCTGCTAGAGCTAGCTGCTAGCCAGCAGTTGATAGGACCGAACCAAAACACAGTTCGGGATTTAAATTGCGTTGTTTCTGTTACAACATTGCACTGATATCAAATGCTGGCTTACATAGTTTCAAAAAGTTTGTGATATGTTTATATACATACACACGCATGACACCTCTGGGCAGGGCAACATCCCGAGCTGGGGTATTTGTTTATCCATTTAGCCTGTTAGCATGTTAACTAACAGCAGCAGCATATCCCTATTACACCCCCTCTCTCTGCCTCTCCTTTCGCCTATTTTCCCTGTCCTCTCTCCGTTACCGACTCCCCCACGGATACTCACTTGGCCTCGGACGTGAACGTTGTGGACTCATGTCGATATTGAGGTCAATTCTTCTACGAGCWTCTTTATTTTCTTGCTTTAGTTTCTCCTCGATTCTGGAGAGTCTCTGTTCCAGCGACGACATCTTGAAAAATCGAACACTATCAAAGATGATCTATTATATTTGAGTAGATAACCGAGTGACCACTTTAACGATGGAAATATATGCCCTCAATGATTGAAGGCAGGCGCGATCAGGTGGGACCATTCTAGCCAATGAGAGGGCATATACGAGTGTTAACATGCACAACTAAGTAGTTTTTCTCAAAGTTGCCAGAATGCCACGTTCATTCTCTTATATCAATATATGTGTAATAGCCTAAACATTACGAAACTTCTATTCGATCAAATAAGCCTAACGTAATTCAACTTCTGACACTCTCATATACCTCCGTACAGAAAAAGGGCTTATCTCACTCGGACAGATTTTRRGCGGAGTAAATCCTCTCGATTCGCCTCTTCCTCTCTGGCACCATCGAGYGTAACCAGCTAGCTCTAGACTCCCTCTCTTGTGGACTATACAGGCAGGGACGGCTGATGTCCCAATGCCCTCCCTGATTGAAATATTCTCAGGTCAGACATTTCCATAGGAAATTGGGTTGCTTGCATGTTTGAAGGTGGATGTTGTTGTTTGCATCTATTTTTTTGTTTCATACATTAATTTGAGAGGACATGAGTTGATACTTTCAGGATATTCTTCATGAGTTTACATGGTAAAGCWTGTCTAAAAATKACTTTTGTTTTATGACCATCTTACTTGTGAAGATACAGTATTGCATTAATAGCAGGGAGGTGACAGAGAATGGTCTGATGATGAGACGCCCAATCAAACACAGTAAACCATATACACATGTTTTTCCACCAGATTTTCTTTATAAATAACTCCTCATACTTTCACTTCCTTTTGTATAGTGTACACGAGATAAGTAGTCTGCAGCCAGACAAACATGATTCACAACACACCCCCATACACAGAGACAAGGGAGGTCAAGTATGTTTTCTATTGACTTCTGCAGATGAGCATGTATTGTAGTTGGAGGATGAAGCTGCCTCTAAGTTCTGATCTAAGGTCAGTTTTCTTTTCCTAAWGGATGCGGTTAGAACAAACTGATCCTAGATCCGTTCTTAATGGTCACTTCAACCTGGAGAAGCATTGAGCATGATTCATTGCTTCAATGTGTTTCCGCTTCATGCCACTGATTGAATTTGAGTGTCTTGAGCATTAAAGTCTCTCAGTGTGTCTGTGTGTACGTTTGTGTGAATATTTAAATGTTAGGAACGAGACATGCATCCTTCAGCCTTTCTTTTGTGTGTGTGTGTTCAAATATGACCAAAYGGCACAGGTGTAGACTGCCACATGACACACCCWTATATAAAGTTCACAGACTGGACCAATTAAAAGGCAACAGGATAAATTCAATAACGCTCTGTTGCTTTTCTCAACAACTTCATCATTATCAACCAAAAACAGAACCAAAAGCACTGTCACCGTCATTTTTTTTGTTGCCATAATAACAACTAAAATCAGGACATTTTAAAGAATGTTAAAAGGGCAACAATTGCCCATTGTGAATGCACTAGTGATCTGGTTGGATCAGAATTGACCATTCCTCCAAGCAGTGGTTCTTTACCCCTTTTGAGACACAAGACTAGTATTGGGTAACTTGATGGGTGATTGTTCACAACATTGTAACAATGTAGAGTAATATATATGATTCTACACACTGTTGATTCACCTTCCTTCAAGCAACCATTGATAGGCAGATGGAGGTACTTCCTTTTCTCCTCTTAGCATTAATGTAAAACATTATCACCCTTATTGCATACCAAGGACCACAGTTGGTTACTAAGGACCACAAAATAACAAAATGAAATGCATTTCTATAGATCCCAGTAGAAATGTAAGGCATAATTTCAAGCCATGCACCCACCCCACCACACCCTCTTCCAAATATTATTTGTTTTTTGTCACAGTATGAAGGAACCAGGGTTGGGGTCCATTCCATTTCAATTCAGGAAATAAACTGCAATTCCAATTGACTTCCTGAAATGGATCCCAACCCTGAACGTTCCATGGAGATCCTCCTCTATCCTCAGAGCAGACTACAACACTGGCACAAAGGAGGATGGAACTGGAAGGCAAAGTTAAAGGGGTTGACTGTGTAGTAGAAGTTACACATGTTATGACAAGTTCTTGTAAGGACACAGCCATTGGAGTGTTCTAGATAGGGAGGAGGTGGCACAAGCTTAACGGGCATCACAGCTTCTTTTTTTCTTTCTTCTTTTCCTYTGGAAAACATAGTCATGTCTCATTGTAACATAACTTCATTTCCCATCAACCACTAGTCCTCTTGATGGGCCCCTTCTCACAGTTATGTGAGATGCTGCTGCAGTGTCCATTTTTTATTTTTTTTACACACAGCCACAGAGTGTACATAGCAACACAGCCACAGAGTCTTGGCCTGGGTCTGCATTAATCTCCTCTAGTTCATACCTCCCACACAGACAGACTACACTACAGACCGACCCTTCTCAGTTTCTCATATCACATTCACAGTGTGGTGGATGCAGCAGACCACCCTTGCAGACTGCYGTGACCCCATGACCCTCATATGATGATGTGATAAGAGGTCACGACCTCTCGACCCCTAGCAGAGGTCGGAGACGTAGTCGAAGTCGCAGAAGCCGTCCTGGTCCTTGCGGGAGAGCGTGCGGGGCTCGCGCGGCGGTGTCAGGGTGGGAGGCTCGGCGGTGAACTCCTCGTCGAAGTTGCTGACGTCCTCTCGGCCCTTGATGGAGGGAATGAAGGGAGGGGGCAGCTTCCTCTGTAGCAGGGCCTCCCAATCCAGACCCTGGAGGAGAGAGAGAGAAAAAAAGAGGGTCAACAAAAATCTAAATCATGGTGGAAAAATATGTTCCTGTAAAAAAAAAAAAAAAGTGTGGGATGAAGAGAAATGGAAAAAGATGAATATGGTGTCATGGATTTCTGACTCACCCGGAAGAAAGGCTGTTTCTTTATCTCATCGCATCTTTCTCACCAGAGCCTAGTCTTCTTTGGTTCCTCCTCAACAGCTGTTCAACACACGAATTATCTGATAGCATTATAGAAGTCAAATTACCAAAGCTGTTTATAACTAATCTTGCTAAGGAGAGATTATGGGGGTTATTTTGGGAGAGAGTCCTTTCAAGATGTGTTCCCAAGGTAAACAAATCATGATTTAAGAGACAATAACTACAACATTACCATCTCATTAATGGACTAAATCTGTGAGGTGCAAAGACAGGCCTAATGGTGTGAGTGTGTGTGTGGCCCTTACTCATCTCGATGAATGGCGATGGGCCCTCTGTGGAGAGGAATGCGTGGTAGCGACCTCGTATCAGGATGCTGTCAAAACACTCCTCCTCATGGCGCTCACCAAGGGAAGGAGCGACTAGCAGAGAATATACTCAGACAGTTGAGTGGGACCCATTTGTAAATACCTTGACTCCAATAATGACCAACCAAACCAAGGGGTATTTGTTCGCATCACGGAAAAGATAGTAATTTTGTGCACTGTTATGGTTAGCTGCCACAGTGCGTTCTTGAATAGGTCTACTCAAATAACGAGTGAATAGATATTTTCTGTCCTTTACATAGCTATATTTTGTCCAACGCTCTTCACATGATGTTCCTCGTCCAACCAGATCTCTAGATGAGGACCTTCGAGGCCACAGTCTACTGTCTGGTGTATTAGAGGTGTCGGTTCGGACCTCAGGGCCAGGCTGCTGGAAGTACCCAGCAGAAATCGTACTGGTCCCTGTCCCCATAGCCCTATCCTATAGAGGGGGAAGATGTTTTACAAAACATGTTACGCGTGCAGGCAGGCCGAGAGCCGCGAGGCAGACCAACAAAACTACAGCACTCACATACGTGTTTTTTCACAACAAAATTCAACTAGGATCCGACGTACGCGTCATAGAAGTGTAAGATTTGACAAAGCTTCTGACCACTCACGCTTCTTTACAGAGTCCAAACGTCGGCAATCTTTACTATCGTATGTATCGCAGTAAGTTGTCCTAGTTTATGGTTCCTGGAGAGATAGAATAATGTTACAGATGGTCAGGGACTTGCATGGAACGACTAAGATAGAGTAGATGTGTGTCAGTGTGGTCGTTGTCACCGGTACAAATCTGTGGTCATGGTAGAAATGCAGCCCCAGAACCACACAAGGCTGAATAGAATCTGTAGACAGAGCAGAAACATGTAGACACTCTTCAAAAAACAACATGGTGAGTACCCAACACTCTGGGACTAGTAACACAGCCCGTGGTCAGTGAAGACATCAGCGTGGATGTGCATCATGAGCGTCACTGCCAGCCCGTGTACTCCATGACGAAGCAACGACGTGTTCGGGGTCTGGAAACACGGCAAACAGGTTGACCAGGAAGGGGGGTGGTTGGGGAGTTCACGCGTCTCAAAGATCACGCTTCTCGCACATCAGACTGGAGGCGGGAGAGGAGGAAAAAAACAACGGAGGTGGTGAAAATGAGATCTGTGCTTTCAGAGTTCACTTCACAGCTGTGTGTGTGACTAAATTGTTGCAGTGCATGTAAAAACAAGTCAAGGTTTGTAAATGTATAATACAATGGTCCACACACACCCACACACACAACACCACAACACACACAACCACACACACACACAGACACACACACACACCACACACACAACATCACACCACACGTACGTCTCCACCTCGTCCCGTGCAACAATATCTCCTTTCTTCAGGGCTTTGATGGCGTATATACTTCCTGTCTTCTTATACTCTGACAGCAGCACCTAAGAGAGAGGACAGGTAAAACAGAAAGGGTTCAAGGGTCACATTTCAGACTAAATCAAAGTGTTTATTTGGACTTTAAGGCCAGAGGGAGGTTAGAAACGCGTACCTTTCCAAAGTGTCCCCGGCCCAGCACAGCGATCAGCCTGAAGTCCTGGAGGCACAGGGGTTTCTTATGTTTACTGTAGAGAGAGACACACATTACCACAATAAATACTATCTACACAGTAAACACAGTGACTGGTCCAGCATGGCCAGAGGTGTGTACTGCATTCAACAGTTCATATGTTAACGGAGGTKCCTGGAAGGCACATGGTCACTTGTAGCCGCCAATATAACATTGTTCTGTGTGTGAAACCATTGTGTGTGTGTAGGTGTATGTAAATGACTATTAATGTGTCTGCATAGTGACCGCATCCGTGGGAACAAGTGTGGGTGCACACCTGCTCAGAGGGGGGGTTTGGGCAGGGCGATCAGGGTTGAGGTCTGGGGGAGAGAAGGGCTCAATCACTGGCAACCGCTCCTGAGAAAAAGATAGCAGAGGGAGAAGAAGGGGATAGAGAGATGGAGGGAAGAAGCAAAGCCAGGAGTGAGAGAGATAAAGTGTGCGAGGTTCCTCTCACGTTGTATTTTGATATTCTTTTATTGGGTTTCGCGTCTTTCTGTCCATCTCTCACCGGGGTGTTATTATCAGAGTCTCTCCTGTAATCATGCCTRACTGGAGAGTCACTGTCCAGACTTAGTTTCTCCACTGAGATCTCCCTGAAAACACATGCAAACACACACACACGCGTATACGCAAACACACACATACATACAGACACAAAAGGGTCGTTAGCTACAGGGTTCATCGTGCACAGCATGCTACGTGGAGTTCATTCAACAAGTAGAGGGATTAACTTGAGGAGTAGATACTTGGGTACAAGTTGCTTATGTGGGCCACACATCAAGTCGTGTGTTTGTGTGTGTATTACCCAGAGTTGAGGTTGTGTGCATTKGGGCTGTAGGTTCCGGTGTTGTTGACGGTGGGGATAGCGTTCCTCAGCAGTCGGACCCAGGTCCCAATGTCAACGTTCATCTGACGAGCTCTCAGGAAAGCCTTGCCTGCAAACACACACCGGAACAGTTCAAACACACACCGGAACAGTTCAAACACACAC
>NW_019942505.1:489195-490586 GCF_002910315.2 Salvelinus sp. IW2-2015
AGCTCCACAGTGAAGGTCTGGTCCCAGGCCTGCTCCCCTACACTCTTCCAGGCTGTCTGACCCACCACTGAGTTATCCATCTTCAGCACCGCACTCACCTCCGCTACACACACACACATACATGTATTATACACACACACACATTACACAAATACACCTGTACATAAACATCCATTTAACAGCACAATCCATATGGGTAATTCCATGGTAACGATATGGTTAATTTGACACACACACACACACACACACTCCACCCTAGCCACTCACAGGAGAGTTCGTCAGTCTTGCTGGGAGTCTTGCCGCTGACGCTCCCGCTGCGTGCGTACAGGTTGCTCTTGCTGCTGCGGTTCATGAAGGAGCGTCCCTCCCCAGGGCTGTAGCAGGGCAGCATGACCGCCGTGCCCTTACTGCGCCCCGGGACCACCTCCAACACCCCCACACAGCCCAGCAGCTGCACCTGGAGAGTACCTGAAGACAAGGGGGCGAGGTCAGAGAAAGACAGTAAGCACATGGGTCATGTTCCCGAGACACCACCATCTAACCTAAAGMAAAAGCTTAATCACTTGATGTAAAGATGCTCCTATCAAAGTTTATTTGAAATAATCTAGATATTGTGCCCGCTTTGGCATTGTGAAGCTAACCGCTATGAAACCACTATCAATAGTTCACAATCAAGAACAATCCATAAGCCAGGGCATGATGCCAGTGAAACAGAACGAGTGTGAATGTATGTAAAATGTATGCACGCATGACTAAGTCACTTTGKATAAAAGAGTCTGCTAAATGGTATATTATATTAGTAGACTATTGAATGTGTTGGATACTATTGACAGTGTGTGCRGTCAATCCTATTGACACATTTAGACCAGTGTCTCTCACCAGTGAGCGGGGAGGGCTTGCTGAGGGTGCTGTACTGGTTGTGAAGGTAGGGGGCACTGTGGCGGGAGCTGAAGGCCGGGGAGGAGGCCAGGACTAGTTCCTCCTTGATGAGGCAGGCCTTGGGGTGGTCCTCMGGCAGGTCAGCCAGACGCCGGTCCAGAGAGTCCTTCAGGACGTCCAACCGCTGGGACGCCTCGCTCAGACGACACTGGGCCTGGAGGAGATGAGAGGGCGGAAGGGGGGTGAGATGCTCCAAAATAGACCAGGTGTGTGTGTACTGTATAGAAGTGTGGGTTTACAAATGACTGGGCCTGGAGGTAGAGAGATTCAGGGATTTGGAAGGATAGGGGTGAGACCCTAAAGACCAAACCAGGGTCGTGCGCGGTAGGCATGAAAAAGTTTAAATGAACTTCAAAAGAAGGTTTATTTTCAGATTCTGTTTGGACATATTTTCATCCGTTTGTACCCAATGAACACAACCCTGGAGAATGGGGTTGTAAGTGTGTGTTCAG
>NW_019942505.1:491936-493220 GCF_002910315.2 Salvelinus sp. IW2-2015
GAGTGTGTGATGGGGGTCTGTTTTTGCAAGTGTGTGTGTGGAAGTGGAAGTCATTGGCTAACCAACCACTAAAGCCACTTAGGGTGAAAATCCCATCCTCAACACCACATTCACCCTGCTACATTTTAACAATGATCCCTCGTCATACATGTCTACATTTTAAAGTTAAAGAAGTTGCTTCTAACCAGTGACGAGGAAAACACCTGTTAGACATATTCCATAGGGAAAACACTATCCTCACTAGCCAGAGTTCCGTTGGKTACAGATGAGTACACCAGAAAACGCCTGCCCATAGGAATACATTATCCTTAAAATCCCTCCAAATAGCTTTCAGTTCCCCTCTCCTCCTTACTGCTTTCCTTCCATCTACCTCTCCTGACCTCCATCAATCCCTCTCTTCTCCAAATGACCCCRTTAGCTGTTTCCTGAGGATGGAGRGCCCATAAAGGCCCATTCATGTGCCCTGCTGCCACTGAGATTCATCGATCGCCTGCTAACTCATAATGCACGATGAGTGCTAGTGTGCATGTCTGTGTGTGTGAGTACGGGTATGTCTGTGTGTGTGAGTACGGGTATGTCTGTGTGTGTGTGAGTACGGGTGTGTGTATGTAACATGTACTTTGAGAGTCCGTGTTTGTGTGCAAAAGCGTTTGTATGCGTGTTCTCTCCAGGTTCTGCTGAGCCCACAGCTTTGAGAGGGCAAGAGACAGACACACACGGGATGTCAATGAGTCTCGCTGCCCTCCTCACTCCAGGAGAGAACCATCCAGACAGTCCCTGAGGCTGTAGAGTATTGATCTGTTTAAGGTTAGCCTCGTCTCAGTCTGGACGGATACGCGGCTAGTTGGGGAGAGGTCAGAGTTGGGCAGTATTTATGGCCTTTTGACTGAACTGCCATTTGACGGGCGGTTTTGAGGTAAGTGAAATGTGCTGGCAACTTCCAGCAGAGGTACAGGTTACTCCACAGTCAAAATGATAGATAGATTTGCAGGCAGACAGTTGGACAGTGGCAAAGTGTGACCTGCAAATCGAGCAATAAACGACAGAGACACAGACAAACAGAGAGAGGGCGCCCAGACAGAGGGCCGCCAGACAGATGGCACACAGAGAGAGGGCCGCCAGACAGATGGGCACACAGAGAGAGGCCGCCCAGACAGATAAGTATACACTGTCTACCCTGTGTGTCTTCGGGTGCTCAGTGGCTGCACGTTCTTGCGGATCTGCATGCGGATGATGTCGATCTTGTGCTTGCTGCTGCAGCATCTGCGGGGCGTCTGCAGCAGC
>NW_019942505.1:494148-511359 GCF_002910315.2 Salvelinus sp. IW2-2015
ACATAGAACAAGGACAATCAGAGACCCGAGGTGACAGGAAACAAGGACAATCAGCAGATGGGGAAGGGAGGAAAGAGGTGCGGTAAGTACAGAGGGATCAGCAGATGGTTGGTTAGAGAGGACAGTACCTTGGTGGATCCGTTGGCGTAGATTGGAATCATGTTCTCGGCTCCCTGTTTGACCTTGAGCTCGATGTTGAGCTGTCTCTCCAGGGCGGCAATGCGGTCCTGGCTTGCTGACGAGCGGCTCTCTGCCCCCGGGGACTGGGGTGGGTCATCTGGGGGTCAAAGGTCAGATACATGTTGTCATTGCAATACCAACACAACACCTTGAGGTAAATCTACCATGGCAACCAACATCTCCATAGCCTGGCTATGACTATGCATTGGTGACACATAAAACGAATGGAATCGTCTAAAAACATACCCTTGTTGTCGTCTCCTCCCTTGACCATGATGTGAGCGTCCAGCTCCTGTAACTGAGCATGCAGGTCTTCCAGCTTACGGTTGGAGCTGCGTAGTTGGGAATCCACCTAATAAATAACACACAACAACCGATGACATTCATATAGCGCCTTTCCAATGCTCATAGCACTTTACAKCAATGCTCGTCGGTGAATGCGTAATGTGTTGTGTCACTATGTTACTACACTTTATTTGAGGAGATCCAATAAACACAATAAAACGAAACAAAAACTATTATATTACATTGTAAGAGGGGGGACTTATACTAAGAGTGTAAGGGGAGGAAACCTATCCTACCTGGGAGGCATTCCTCTTATCGGTGGTGGCCCTGCGGAGGTTGTCAGCTCCCTCCTTGATCTTCAGCTCCTTCCTGATCTCCCTGCGGATCTTCTCCCTCTGCTCATCAAGACGCTGCTGCACCGTGGTGTCTGAGAAGTCCGAGCTCTGGTCCAGACCCAGCTGCTCTAAGACGGACAGCCCACCTGGGTCACTCTGGATAGGGGGAAGAGGGAGCGGAAGGATGAGGGGTGAAAAAGGGGAAGGAGAGAGAGGAAAGGGGGTAACAGAAGACAGAAAGAGGGAGAGGAAGGAAATGGGAAAGAGGATAGAAAAAATATTAGCATGTGTTTGTAGAAAACTCAAGTGCAGGMCAGATACATATTTCAGGAGGATGATAGCTAGCTACAACGTTCAAGACTTCACATCTCTCTAGTCCATAGTCCCCCCTGCAATTGCCAATGTTTTGAGCTCTAAATCTGAACTTGACTGTACAGTCAGAGACACAGTGGTTACCACAAGCTGCAATTCCCTCAGGGAGAAAGTCAGCCAGCAAACCAGCCAAACAATCAGGGAACCAGCGGGAGACAGAGTGAATCACTGCTGGAGAAATCACAGCCCTGTCCCCCCAAAACCGTAAACAATACAAAAACAACACATCACCTCMTGGCTGTCGTCGTCCTCAAACAGCCCATCGCCATACCAACACATGGTACCCTTTCACCTTCAAATTACAACCGCCAGACCACAGCGACAGAGAACCTCTGACAACGCCGCCTGCTAAAACCACACCAAGGCTCATTGAGTTGGAGTAGAGAAACAGAAAGGAAAAGATAGTCAGGGTTGTAGAGGAGTAACGTTAGGGGGGGACAGGATATCCGTCCCACACCAGCTCAGGCCCTTCCTGTTTCCTGCCTGTGTAGCTCTGCTATCAGGGAGAGAGAGAGAGGGCCCCGTTCCAAACATACTAAAATGCATCCTTCCGTCCTGTCTTCTWTGAAGTAAATGACTAACCATGTTTCCATCCACTGTTTTTATGTGAGTAAAATCATAGCGTATATAAAAAAATATTTAAAAAAAAAACGACAGCTGTGATGGAAACGGGAAGTGTCGGTACAATTTTATAAATGCCGACAGATCATTTGTCCGTTCAACACGGTGGGATCTTTTTGTGTCGGTAAAATGTATTATGCGAGAAATGGCGGTGGAAACACCATTATGTGCAAATATTGATATAATAACTTGGAGTCACGCGATGACATGTTGTGTGGTCCTCCCACTACGACTCTAGTAACCATGCAGTTTAAATTAGGCTACAGATGAAATATGTTATGAACTTCACAGGGTGGTGAAAGTGCAAGGTGATGAGCTTGATGCTCCTTTCCAATAAATACCCAGGGTCTCATTCTGGTGACATGATCATCAATGCTTGACTGCCGTTTGACAAATAAAAATAATCTTGAGCTTATCCATTAACCTCATCGTGTAGCCTACCCGGCACTGTATCTGCAAGATTTTGACTATAGCGACAGTACCAAGACCAGAGTGGGCACGTTCGCTTTTAACGCAACAGCAAACTACCGGTAGAGTTGAAAATGCAATGCAAACACTGACTGACGACCAGGCACGACTTCACACCATCATTAAGTTTGGCGATGACCAACATCGGTTGGCCTGATCACGACACCGATGAGAAAGCCTATAGGGAGCTGGTCAGAGAACTGGCCGGGTGGTGCCAGAACAACACCTCTCCTCACGTGATCAAGAACTAAGGAGCTGAATTGTGGATACAGAAGAAGGAGGACCGAGCACGGCCCCCATTCTCATCGAGGGCTTAGGTGGAGCAGGTTTGAGAGCTTCAAGTTACTTTTGGTGTCCACATCAACCAACAATGAACGATGTCCAGCACCACAAGAGCATCATGAAGAGGCAGACAACACCTTTTCCCCTCAGGAGACTGAAATGATTTGGCCATGGGTCCTCAGATCCTCAAAGGTTCTACAGCTGCACCATCGAGAGCATCTGACTTGTTGATCAACTGCCTGGTACGCCAACTGCTCGGTCCTCTGCCGCAAGGCACTACAGAGGGATAGGTGCGTATGGCCAGTACAATCACCGGAGCGAAGCTCTGCCCCAGACCTTCTATACAAGGCGGTGTCAGGGAGGCCCAAAAATTGTCAAGACTTCAGCACCCCTAAGTCATAGACTTTCTTCTGCTACCCGTCACGGCAAGTGGTACCGGAGCGCAAGTCTCGGTCCAAGAGGCTCTCTTAAACAGCATCCCCAACCTAAGACTAACTGAACATCTCAATCATAATGGCTGACCCCAGACTACTTGCATTTCCCGCCCCCCCCCCTCCTTATTTTACGACTGCTGCTACTCTGTTTATTTTTACATAAGTCACTTTAATACCATCTACCTAATGTTTCATATTTTCACTAAACGGTGGCCCCGCACATTGACTCTGTACAGGTACCCCCTGTATATAGCCTCACTATTGTTATTTTACTGCTGCTCTTTAATTATTTAAAACTTAAGCGAAAAAGTAAATTGTGTGTGCACTACGTCATCACGCACTGATTTTTATCTGCAATAAGTCAGTTTGCTGGAAACACAACTGGTGAGAAAATKTTCATATTTTCTTTATGCAGATTTTAGAATATTCTCATGRAAATCTTTTGCCAATTGGATGGAAACCTAGCTACTAATARACATGGCTGAGAGTGGGAAAGCTKTGAACCCTTGGCTTTCACCAATCAAAACGTGTTACATCCGWGATTAGTGATTACCTTATCGAAGGATGGAAGGACACACTTCAAAACTACTGGAACGGGGCCAGTCAAATAAGTATGGGAGGATGAGCCTTTTTGACCTTTGACTTCCTCTTGAGTTCATAATGTGCACTGGACTGAGTGCCGTGACCACTAAAAGCTAACCACTACTCTTTAACAAGAGGGACAAGAAGCAGAGTAGAGAGCAAGAGAGCATCCTTGCCCTGGCTGTCAGCTCACATTACAGGAAAGAAGGAGGAAGGGAGGCTAACGGTTAGCAAGCGCCTCATCCAGATCATATGACAGGAAAAGGCCAACGGTTAGCTAGCGCCTCAGCCTCTTCCTATCATATCTGTTGGATAACGGATAGCTAGCGCCAACATCCATCTGATATGATAGGAGCGGCTAATATAAAGTTAGCCCTTAGCACTTCCTGCCTGTGGTTCCTAGTGAACTCACTCTAGAACCCTGGGGCTAACGGCTAGCTAGCGCCAACATCCATCTGATATGATAGGAGCGGCTAACCTAAAATTAGCCCTTAGCACTCCCTGCCTGTGGTTCCTAGTGAACTCACTCTAGAACCCTGGGGCTAATGGCTAGCTAGTGCCAACATCCATCTGATATGATATGAGAGGCTAATGCTAGCAGTTAGGCTCTAGGACCCTGGGGAGGTGCTCCGGGCCCAGACTGAGTGGGTGGGAGGTTTGCAAGGTCTTCGGGCCGACGCGACCTGAATTAAAGATGACAAAGTTTGCTGCTGTGTCTGTAAAGCATGGAGGAGGAGAGCGAGGCGAGAAAACCTYTYGCTCTGCAGACTGGCTGGTGCACTCCCTGCACTATACTGTTAGCCTGGTTAGGGAAACACTGTACTGTAGTGTAGAAAGCAGTGGGTGTTGAGTTGACTGGGGTTTCAGCATGACTGTGCTGCTTTGTTGTGTTCTACTTCTGCCACATCACAGGTCTAGAGGACGCCTGAACTGAACCCATGTCTGTTTCTGCTTCAGGAACTTGGTTTGCTGGCGAGGCAATGTTGTTGAACGCAGAAAGAGTCTGGTACACAGGATGTCTGAACTGTAGCCGTGCTGCCAGTCTGTTTCTGCTTTAGCAAACTTGTTGTCTAGCCACATCAGTGTGGCAACTGGCAGGGCAATGATGTAACCAGTGTTGTTGAATGTAGAAAGAGTCTGGTACCCAGGTTAGCTGAGCTGGCCCTTAGCACAGGAAGGCCAAGGTTGATTATTTGGTAAATMTTTTCTTAACTCTTCTTGAACTGCACTGTTGGTTAAGGGCTTGAAAGTAAGAATTTCACGGTAAGGTCTACACTTGTTGAATTTGGCGCATGTGACAAATAAAGTTTGATTTGATACCACAAAGAGATGTCCTTTATATAGAGAGTGTGTGTGGGGGAGGGGTTGCAGGTGAACACAAAAGATAGTAACCCTGATAGAGGAAGTTAGTGTGTGAGGTTACTGTGGGTAAAAGTTGCACTTCGGCACAGATCTAGGATCAGCTATGTCCAAATCCTGACCTTGACCATTAGTGGGGAAAACACAAAACTGACCTCAGATCAGTGTCTAAGGGCAACTTCGTCCCACTCCAGTTACTGCACCRACAGAGCTCCAATTAAATGGCAATTGAATTAGGCCTATATCATCGTCAACACTGCAAGTTGTCCAGCTGCTCCTAGACCCGCTCGGACTTTCACACAACTGCACCAATGTGTAATAAGTAGCCTTCAGGTATCCCCAACGCAGTTAATACCGATAGAGGTCATGACTGGCTAATTCAATAGATAGTGGTGCCATTAGCTATACGCTAATAGAGGTTAATTCAATAAGACCAGCGGAGGACAGAGAGAAGAGACGGAACTGAAGAGAAGGAGAGAACATGGTCAGAGTGCATTAGAATGTCACGATGGAAAACTTCCTGCTCCGAGATAATGATTTGAACAGAGATACTGAACAGAGATACTGTCAACACACACTACTGGCACGAGATACTGTCGCCCACGCTCACACACACACACACACACAGAAAGCTGACACTCACTCACATACACCAAAATCCCTGACTTAAACGCTCTACATTACAGCAGGTCTCTGGAGTGTGTCGACACCTATGACCCATTGCCAGGGTATTGTTATTGTAGAGGGTGTGATCTGTGTACTGACTGGACTCATACTTCATCCCGTCGTGTGTGTGTGTGTGTGTGTGTGTGTGTGTGTGTGTGTGTGTGTGTGCCAGAGAACCCAGATACACCGCCGTGAACCATTGACACTCCCCTGCGACTCCATTCCATTGTGACGTAATGGAGCTCACAGGTCGTCCATCTTGGGAAGTCTTCTAGGGTCACCAGACATACACAAACTTCAGTGAAAAACGTGATCAAGGCGCCAAAGCAGAGGCACTGACAGAGTCTGTGTGTCCTGGTTGCCGGTCCCAAATAAAGAGCAGATATTTATTACACCCGTCTTTATGGTACACAGAGTCTATCTGACAGGAGTGTGTGTGCGACTGTGTGTGTGTGTTACATCCAGAGGGAGTGTGTTCTGTGTCTTGATGGGGGAGAGAGTACAGTCAGTATACAGTTAGAGCAGAGGGCCTCTCATGAGGTAAACAGACAGTTTCTCTCTCTGTGCTCACACTTCTTGGCAGTCTACACAGTGTATAAACACACACACACCCTATGTATGGGGCCGTGGCTGGTGAACACACACACACACAGGCACGTATACAGAAAAATGTGTGCCCGTATGCAGGTACAATGGCTGCTTTTTGAAATAGGGTTTCTGTACTAACTTAGTACGCCTAATCAACTTTCCCTCTCATCAAGTGCAACATGGTCACATCTTTCTGTTTGCCTACTTGCAACAGCAGGRAATAACCAGTTACCACATATAAAGTGGATGAGAAGGCAGACGGGGGAGATGTTGAGAGACAGGGAAAACAAGTGGAAATAGCATGTCATCCCCAGGGCTTGGAGAGAGAGAGGGAGAGAGGGAGGCAGGGCGCAGGTGCGATAAAGAGAACGAGAGCGCACACCTGCAGCTGTACTGCCCGTATGTCTCTCAGTGGCTCCAGCCCCGCAGTAACGAGAGAGAGAGATGAAGGGAGAGACAGAGAAATAGAGAGAAAGGCAGCCAGACTAGTGGAGGACCGTGAGAGAGCGAGAGTAGTGAGATAAAAGATTCTAGGATAAGTAGAGACAGAGGGAACACAGAATGCAAGAGAAAGAGAGGGAGCCAGGGCGAGCAGTGTGAAAGAAAGAGAAAGACAGATAATGGCTGTAGGACGAGCGGCCAGAGAGAAAGAGAGGGAGCATGCGGAGTGAAAGAGAGAGGGGAAGTGGAAAGCCAACACAAACAAAGAGAAACAGCACGAGGGGGACAGGAAGAGAGAGGCAGATGACGCACAGCTGGGCCAATGCGACATGGAGAGAGAGGACAGAACGAGACGGACGGGGGACAAAACAAATGTAGCCAGGAGTACAAAGAGGAGAAGGAGACCCAGACAAGAGGAAAAATAGCCTAGTCATTCAGCTAGAGACAGAAAATAGAAAGCAATTTAAAAACATTATGAGAAGTGGACATGGAGGGAAAGAATAGTAAGCAGACAATAAAGGAAGTAAACAGCTGCCTGTAAKGCAAACTGACATAAACAAGAGAGACCCAGAAACTCAAAAATACAGACACTTGTGAATTGAATGTACCAAGACACAAAATGAAACACATATTGGACGGACGGACACAGACAGACCCACAGCCATGGGAAAGAAGGCACAAACACTGACTACAGCAACAAACAGACAGTACAGCACAATATGTACATACGCGCCCTTTGAACCCTACCGCTGTGTCAGGGTGACCTCTGTCTTCCGACCGCTCCCCCGGGCTCTCCCCCACCGCCTCTTCGCTCGCCATCACCCTCCTTCTCTTGCTCCCTCCCTTCCTACCTCTCTCTGA
Organism: Salvelinus sp. IW2-2015; assembly: GCF_002910315.2. NCBI lineage: Eukaryota > Metazoa > Chordata > Actinopteri > Salmoniformes > Salmonidae > Salvelinus > Salvelinus sp. IW2-2015. The sequence continues at coordinate 501,623 of NW_019942505.1, forward strand.
AAGTCTCCCCCCCTAGAGCACTGCTTTATCTCTCCCTGCTCAAACCCACCGCCAACTTCCCTCTTCAAAAGGGAAGAGAGAGAAAAAGGAAACTACAGGGGAACTAGAGAGGGAAAAGGCTGCCTGGTCGAGAGACGAGAAAAGAAAGAGAGCCCTTAGACGGACGGAAAGGAAAAAAAGAGACCGAGTGTGACAGATCTCTACCCTGCACAGCTTCCTGGTCTTTGAGAAAGARAGAGAGAGCAAGAAAGAGAGCCAAAAAGCGAGAGGGAGAGAGAGCAAGAGTGTGTAATTGTAAACATTCATTTAGGCAGGGTCGTTCTAGAGACTGAACATCAGAGCGAGAGGAGAGCAGTTCTATGTGCTCATTGTGTGTGACAGAAAATATGACCAGAGGGCATAATAACAGAGGTACTGAGAAAAAGAGGTAGGGGGATGGCGAGAGCGAGAGGAAACAGACAAGAGAGTCTCTAGCGCCACTACATCACTCATCCTCCCCCAGCTCAGATAAGGCCTGACGGATGAAGGGAAGGAGGAAAGGAGATGGGGGAGGGGGAAGTCGAGAAAATTATCCTGGCGCTTTCTCCTTCCATCTCTCCCTGGCTTCCCCATCGTGTTTAAAAAGCACATAGTTCAGCACGTCAGAGGAGAGCGATGTTCCGTTATGCAAACTCTAGGTACAGTGCCTTCGGAAAGCACTCAGACCCCTTGACTTTTTCCACATTTTGTTACATTACAGCCTTATTCTAAAATGGATAAAAAATTATAAATCCTCATCAATCTACACACAATACCCCATAATGACAAAGCGAAATCAGGTTTATACATTTTTGCAAATTTATTACAAATAAAAAACAGAAATACTTTATTTACATAAGTATTCAGAACCTTTGCTATGAGACTTGAAATTGAGCTCAGGCGCATCCTGTTTCCATTGATCATCCTTGAGATGTTTCTACAACTTGATTGGAGTCCACCTGTGGTAAATTCAATTGATTGGACAAGATTTGGAAAAGCCCAAACCTGTCTATATAAGGTCCCACAGCAGACAGTGCATGTCAGAGAAAAAACTAAGCCATGAGGTTGAAGGAGTAGTTCGTAGAGCTCCGAGACAGGATTGTGTCAAGGCACAGATCTGGGGAAGGGTACCAAAACATTTCTGCAGCATTGAAGGTCCATTCAAGAACAGTCCGTTCTTAAATGGAAGAAGTTTGAAACCACCATGACTCTTCCTAGAGCTGGTCACCCGTCCAAACTGAGCAATCGGTGGAGAAGTGCCTTGGTCAGAGAGGTGACCAAGAACTCGATGGTCACTCTGACAGAGTTCCTCTGTGGAGATGGGAGAACCTTCCAGAAGAACAACCATCTCTGCAGCACTCCACCAAATCAGGCTTTCATGGTAGATTGGCCAGACGGAAGCCACTCCTCAGGAAAAGGCACATGACAGGTTCACCTTCCAACAGGACAACAACCCTAAGCACACAGCCAAAACAACGCAGGAAAGGCTTCGGGGCAAGTCTCTGAATGTCCTTGAGTGGCCCAGCCAGAGCCCAGACTTGAACCCGATCAAACATCTCTGGAGACCTGAAAACAGCTGTGCAGCGACGCTCTGCATCCAACCTGACAGAGCTTGGGAGGATCTGCAGAGAAGAATGGGAGAAACTCCCCAAATACAGGTGCCAAGCTTATAGCGCCATACCCAAGAAGACTCGAGGCTGTAATCGCTGCCAAAAGTGCTTCAACAAAGTACTGAGTAAAGGGTCTGAATACTTATGTAAATATGATACGTTTATTTTTTATACATTTGCATAAAAAAAGTAATTATGGGGTATTGTGTGTAGATTGATGAGGGAAAAACAAATTAATCAATTTTAGAATAAGGCCGTAACGTAACAAAATGTGGAAAAAGTCAAAGGGTCTGAATACTTTCCGAATGCACTATACGTCCCAAATAGCTCCCTATTCCCTTTATAGTGCACTAGTGCCCTTTTTTTTAAAAAGTAGTGCCCTATAAAGGTAATCGGATGCCATTTGGGACGCATCATATGGGTGGAGCACTGACTGGCTTATTGCTGGCTTATTGCTGGTTTACTTGGCTTATTGCTCACATGCTACATTAGATCACACTCAGTTGATTCACATACACATACTGGGGCGGCAGGTAGCCTAGTGGTTAGAGCGTTGGACTAGTAACCAGAAGGTTGCAACATCAAATCCCYGAGCTGACAAGGTAAAAATCTGTTGTTCTGCCCCTGAACAAGGCAGTTAACCCASTAGGTCATAATTGAAAATAAGAATTTATTCTTAACTGACTTGCCTAGTAAAACAAAAAAATACACAACACTTAAGCCTATCAACACACAGATTTAGCCTAACATAAGACAATGTCAAACACAAGGGGTTTAACACTGGATATTCTCACCAAAAGGCACCGAGTTACAGCTAATGACAGTGTTGTCATACCAAATTGTTAAGCTGGTCCGCACTCAAAAAGGAGATTCAAGGTTTATTTTTAGTATTAAWTTCATTCAGGTGTAGGTAGAGAGAAAAATATTTCTGCCTTCGTCAGCCGCACAGTCACAATCTTCAGTGGAAAGAGTTCTACATGGGACTGAAAATAGTTATTCAAAGGGTTCTCCTATGGGGACAGCCGAAGAACCCTTTTAGGTTCTAGATGTCACATTTTTCTAAGAGTGTATGCCCTACCCTCTGTAGCGCCTTGCTGTCGGATGCCAGTTGCCATACCAAGCAGTGATGCAGCCAGTCAAGATGCTCTCGATGGTGCAGCTGTAGAACTTTTTGAGGATCTGAGGACCCATGTCAAATCATTTCCGCCTCCTGAGTGGGAAGAGGCGTTGTCGTGCCCTCTTCACAACTGTGTTGGAGTGTTTGGACCACGATAGGTCCTTAGTGATGTGGACACCGAGGAACTTGAAGCTTTCGTCTCCTTCCCACACTCCTTCTGTCCTCGCTATCTATCTTTTCTCCCCCTGTCCTCTGCTCCATGTTGTCTGACACTCCTCCCTGCTGTCTCTGTGGGAGTGTTGGTGATGGATATTGCTCTCCTCTGGGAGTGATGGGTGAGGTCCTCCCTGAAATATAGGCATGATGTCACAAAGAGCCAAAGGTCTGGGCGATATGACGATGAATATCGTGTGACGATAGATTATGTGTGACGATGTATATCGTGTGACGATGTATATCGTGTGACGATAGATTATGTGTGACGATATATATCGTGTGACGATTATACTCTATCGTTTATTTTGTTGATTCGCAAATCACACTCTTTACAGCAATAACACATGCCATGTGGAAAGAAATTTGCAACACAAACAAACATGGAGGAGAGTGAACGTGACACAGAGCTCGTAACTAAAAGAGGGGCTACTTCGGTGGCATGGATGTGGTTTGGGTATGAAAAGTCTGACACGGACCAGAAAACCATCCTCTGCAAAATATGGCGCAGGCCGGTCCCAACAACAGGCTCAAACACCACTAACCTCTTTTACCACCTACACAAGAATCATGTGAAACAGTACGGAGAGAGTCTACAGATGAGACCCAAAAAAATACAGTCGAGTGCTCAAAACAAACCCCCGACTCAGACGTTGCAAGAGGCTTATGCCCGCGGCACACCATATGGCAAAGAATCACGAAGATGGAAGGAGATAACAGCTGCGGTTACAACCTATATCTGCAAAGACATGGCCCCAATTTACATTTACCTTTATATAAATTTACATTTACCTTTTTCGATTTTATATATTAATATTTTATATTTTGTTACATGCTTATTTGAAAATTTGCACAAAGGTTCTAAATAAAAGGAGAAATAATCAAATATGAGTAAGTACCTTTTATTAGTTTTTTCAACATGTAATAAGAAATAGGCCTTTACATGTGGTAATTTTATACAAACTATTTATTCATTGAATTTACAGAATGTGCTTTATCATGTTACGTATCATTATTGGGATATGAAATGACCTATAATCGGGATATGAGATTTTGGCCATATCGCCCAGCCCTACCCCCAAGTCATAAGACTGCTGAACAGTTCATCAAATGACTACCTGGACTACTTGCATTGACCCCCTTATTTTTTGTTGCACACTCACTGGACACTACACACACATACTACACTGACACACACATACTCTCACACAAACACACATACTCTCACACAAACACACATACTACACTGACACACACATACTCTCACACAAACTACACTGACACACACATACTCTCACACAAACACGCATACTACACTGACACACACATACTCTCACACAAACACACACGCCTGCAAATTGACGCCACACACACAGACACACTTTCACACTCGTTGCTGCTACTGTGTTTATTATCTATCCTGATTGCCTAGTCACTTTAACCCCTACCTACAGTTGAAGTCGGAAGTTTACATACACTTAGCCAAATACATTTAAACTCAGTTTCACAATTCCTGACATTTAATCCCAGTAAAAATTCCCTGTYTTAGGTTAGTTAGGATCACCACTATTTTAATAATGTGAAATGTCAGAATAATAGTAGAGAGAATGATTTATTTCAGCTTTTATTTMTTTTATCACATTCCCAGTGGGTCAGAAGTTTACATACACTCAATTAGTATTTGGTAGCATTGCCTTTAAATTGTTTAACTTAGGTCAAACGTTTTGGGTAGCCTTCCACAAGCTTCCCACAATAAGTTGGGTGAATTTTGGCCCATTCCTCCTGACAGAGCTGGTGTAACTGACTCAGGTTTGTAGGCCTCCTTGCTTGTACACGCTTTTTCAGTTCTGCCCACAAATTTTCTATGGGATTGAGGGCAGGGCTTTGTGATGGCCACTCCAATATCTTGACTTTGTTGTCCTTAGGCCATTTTGCCACAACTTTGGAAGTATGCTTGGGGTCATTGTTCATTTGGAAGACCCATTTGCGACCAAGCTTCAACTCTCTGACTGATATCTTGAGATGTTGCTTCAATATATCCACAATTTTCCTCCCTCATGATGCCATCTATTTTGTGAAGTGCACCAGTCCCTCCTGCAGCAAAGCACCCCCACAACATGATGCTGCCACCCCCGTGCTTTACGGTTGGGAAGGTGTTCTTCGGCTTGCAAGCATTTTCCCTCCAAACATAACGATGGTCATTATGGCCAAACAGTTATATTTTTGTTTCATCAGACCAGAGGACATTTCTCCAAAATGTCCTATGGTCTGATGAAACAAAAGTACGATCTTTGTCCCCATGTGCAGTTGCAAACCGTAGTCTGGCTTTTTAATGGCGGTTTTGGAGCACTGGCTTCTTCCTTGCTGAGCGGCCTTTCAGGTTATGTCGATATAGCACTCGTTTTACTGTGGATATAGATACTTTTGTACCCGTTTCCTCCAGCATCTTCACAAGGTCCTTTGCTRTTGTTCTGGGATTGATTTGCACTTTCGCACCAAAGTACGTTCATCTCTAGGAGACAGAACGCGTCTCCTTCCTGAGCGGTATGATGGCTGCGTGGTCCCATGGTGTTTATACTTGCGTACTATTGTTTGTACAGATGAACGTGGTACCTTCAGGCGTTTGGAAATTGCTCCCAAGGATGAACCAGACTTGGAGGTCTACACATTTTTTTGTGAGGTCTTGGGTGATTTCTTTTGATTTTCCCATGATGTCAAGCAATGAGGCACTGAGGTTGAAGGTAGGCCTTGAAATGCATCCACAGGTACACCTCCAATTGACTCAAATTATGTCAATTAGCCTATCAGAAGCTTCTAAAGCCATGACATATTGTTCTGGAATTTTGCAAGCTGTTTAAAGGCACAGTCAACTTAGTGTATGTAAACTTCTGACYCACTGGAATTGTGATACAGTGAATTATAAGTGAAAAAATCTGTCTGTAAAGAATTGTTGGACAATTTACTTGTGTCATGCACAAAGTAGATGTCCTAACCAACTTGCCAAAACTATAGTTTGTTAACAAGAAATTTGTGGAGTGGTTGAAAAACGAGTTTCAATGACTCCAACCTAAGTGTATGTAAACTTCCGACTTCAACTGTACATACCTCAAATCACCTCAACTACCTCGTACCCCTGCACATTGACTCGGTACCGGTACTCCTTGTATATAGCCTCGTTATTGTTCTTTTATTACTATTCCTTTTTTATAGTGGGAGGGAGAAAGGCCYGCGGAGAGGAAAAGTGGGGAGAGATGTTTGAAGGACAAACATTCCCACCTGGGATGTAAACAGAGCGAGGTCTGGTGGTGAAGTGGCTCATATCCATAAACAGTGAACCATCTGAATAACTCATACTGTGGCATAGAGGGAGGAGAGAGAGAAGGGAGAGACATGGAGGGAGTGAAAGAGCAAGGGAGAGAGATGGACAGATGGAGAAAAACAAGCCCTAGAGAAGCCCACAGAGACTGAAGGCCTTGGCAGCAGTTGCAACAGTATAACACACACACCGCCAGCTGAGCCCATGGCTGTTCACTCAGCAGCGGGGGGGGCTCACCACACCAGCCTGTCCATCACTCACCGTYTCTCTCCCATGCTGAGTCAGTGAGTGTGCTAGACACCTGTCAATTATCCCAAGGCCTGGAGTCAGTAGGCTAATACATCTGAGGGCGGGATTAGTTGAACTTGACACTTGTTTGACAAGTGGTGGAAGGTTTCCTGCTGTGAAGGCATGTTGGCGGTCTTGTTGAATTAACACTGTTCATGAAGAATMMGATAYAGGCCTATGCCACAGTATGCTGCACAACGTAGTAAATATGGCCTCAGTTCTGTTCCAAGACAGGTCTTGTCATTTTAGTCTTTATGATAACAGAGGTAGTAACAGCTGATCCTAGACCAGCCGTTAGGGTAGAATCTCTCCCTGGAGGGCCCTTACATGCTATTACACCATGCACCGTGCTGTGTGTCCCACTACTAGACACCTGTGAAAGCTGCATTCACTCCRCAGTGATGAGGTGTGAAACTAGTGTAGCCAACAGAGCAGTGACAAGTGGATGCACWGGCCTTTCACACCCCAATGTGTGTGTGTGTGTGTGCGTGCGCACAATGCCAAATGGACTTTGGCAGAAGTCCTGTATAAAGTACCTATTTTAAATACATTTTATATGCTTGTACCTAATATCAAATACTGTACACGGATAAACACAGACATGCAAGACCTAACCACAGACAAAGACAACCCAAAGGCACAATGACACAGAGACACACAGTCTGTGTGTGCGCTCGTACGTGTGTTTTTGTGCATGCACAATGTGCTGTCTGGGAAGCCTGACTTGAATGAAGATTTAATGGAGTGATTGACTATTAAATATGTCCTGTGTTCTGTCTGAGTCCGGGTCACGTTGACACACTGGGGGAGATCAGGAGAACCAATTCTCTACTATTGTACTGCTCTACAACAGAAAACCAATTAAGTTCAACAACACACTCCTGAGACTTCCTGGATAGCTAGGAGTCACAAATAATAAACARCATCAGAGTGAAGAGAATGGGGGAACAGCAGCATCAAGGATACATTTTAGATAGGGTTAAACAGTCTCATCAAGACAGACAATATTAAAACATTGATTTCTATTGTGTGGCAAGTACACCCGACTCAACTGGGATGATCTCGATGGGTGAGTTCCATATTCACTCTAATCAAATCAAATTGTATTTGTCACTTGCGCCAAGATTTCACTCATAGTCGCGGCTGGCACTGAGGACGAGAGGAGAGGCCGCGAAGGATCAGACCAATATGCGGAGTGGTTAGTGTCCATAATTTATTTGCAACGAACTGAACACTACACATGAAACAAAATAACAAAATCGAAAACCCGCAAACAGTCCGCTGTGTGGCACAAACGCTACACGGAAGACAAACACCCCACAAACACACACGTGAACCCTGGCTGCCTAAGTATGATTCTCAATCAGGGACAACGATCTACAGCTGCCTCTGATTGAGAATCATACCCGGCCGAACACAAACAACCACAATAGAAAATGAACAGACAACCCACCCCAACTCACGCCCTGACCAACTAAATAATACAAACACAACAGAAAACAGGTCAGGAAGTGACAGAACCCCCCTTAAGGTGCGAACTCCGGGCGCACCAGCACAAAGTCTAGGGAGGGTCTGGGTGGCGTCTGTCCACGGTGGCGGCGTGGTCGTGGTCCCCACCCCACCATAGTCAACCCCGCCTCCGTGGCTCTCCCAATGACCACCCTCATGTCAATCCCACATACCAAAGGGCAGCAACGGACTGAGGGGCAGCACCGGACTGAGGGGCGGATCCTGGCTGGCTGGCTCTGGCGGATCCCGGCTGCTGGCTCTGGCGATCCGGCTGGCTGGCTCTGGCGGATCCGGCTGGCCGGCTCTGCGGTCCGGCTGGCGGCTTTGGCGGGTCCCGGCTGGACGGCTCGGCGGTCCGGCTGGACGCTCTGGCTGGTCCGGCTGACGGCTCGGGACAGACGGACAGCGCTGGGCAGGCAGACAGTTCAGACAGCGCTGGAGGCGGACAGTTCAGACAGCGCTGGCAGGCAGACAGTTCAGACAGCGCTGGGAAGGCAGGCAGTTCATACTCAGGCTGCGCTGGAGAGGGGAAGGCTCTGACAGCGCTGGACAGGTGGAAGCAGCTGGAGAGAGAACCCGGAGAGACAGCCTGGTGCGGGGGGTGCCACGGAGGACTGGTACGTGGAGGTGGCACCGGGTATACCGGCCGTGAAGGAGGACACGCGCTCTTGGCACCGAGCCTCCCAACCCTACAGGTTGAATGGTCCCCGTAGCCCGGCCAGTGCGGCAAGGTGGAATAGCCCGCACTGGGCCATGCTGGCGAACCGGGACACCATCTGTAAGGCTGGTGCCATGTACGCCGGCCTGAGGAGACGTACTGGAGGCCAGATATGTTGGGCCGGCTTCATGACACCCGGCTCGATGCCCAACCTAGCCCAGCCAGTGCGGCAAGGTGGAATAGCCCGCACTGGACTAAGCACGCGTACTGGGGACACCGTGCGCTTTTACCACATACACGGTGTCTGACCAGTACGACGCTCTCTCACTCACGCCAGTAGCACGGGGAGTTGGCTCAGGTATCCTACCTGGCTTTGCCACACTCCGCTTTCCCCCCCCCAAGAATTTTTTGGTCTGACTCTCGGGCTCCCACCGCGTGCGCGCTGCCTCCTCATACAGCGCCTCTCTGCCTTCGCTGCCTCCAACTCCGCCTTGGGACGGCGATATTCCCTGGCTGAGCCCAGGGTCTTTGCCGTCCAGAATTTTTCCCAAGTCAGAGTCTTGGTTTTTTTCCCGCTGCTGTTTCCGCCTTCTCCACTCCGCTTGGTCCGTTGGTGGTGGTGTTTCTGATACGGCTTTCTAATTCCTCCTCCTCGGACGAGGAGAGGCGCGAAGGATCAGACCAATATGCGGAGTGGTTAGTGTCCATATTTATTTGCAACGAACTGAACACTACACATGAAACAAAATAACAAATCGAAAACCGACAAACAGTCCGTGTGGCACAACGACTACACGGAAGACAAACACCACAAACACACACGTGAACCCTGGCTGCCTAAGTATGATTCTCAATCAGGACAACGATCTACAGCTGCCTCTGATTGAGATCATACCCGGCCGAACACAAACAACCCCACATAGAAAATGACACAGACAACCCACCCCAACTCACGCCCTGACCAACTAAATAATACAAACACAACAGAAAACAGGTCGGAACGTGACA
>NW_019942505.1:514106-527520 GCF_002910315.2 Salvelinus sp. IW2-2015
AAAGTTTTACACCGGTTGTATTGGCGCAAGTGACAAATACAATTTGATTTGATTAGAGTGATATGGAACTCACCCACGAGATCATCCAGTTGAGTCGGGTGTACTTGCCACACAATAGAAATCAATGTTTTAATATTGTCTGTCTTGATGAGACTGTTTAACCCTATCTAAAATGTATCCTTGATGCTGCTGTTCCCCCATTCTCTTCACTCTGATGTGTTTATTATTTGTGACTCCTAGCTATCCAGGAAGTCTCAGGAGTGTGTTGTTGAACTTAATTGGTTTTCTGTTGTAGAGCAGTACAATAGTAGAGAATTGTTCTTCCTGATCTCCCCCAGTGTGTCAACGTGACCCGGACTCAGACAGAACACAGGACATATTTAATAGTCAATCACTCCATTAAATCTTCATTCAAGTCAGGCTTCCCAGACAGCACATTGTGCATGACAACACACACGTACGAGCGCACACACAGACTGTGTGTCTCTGTTCATTGTGCCTTTGGGTTGTCTTTGTCTGTGGTTAGGTCTTGCATGTCTGTGTTTATCCGTGTACAGTATTTGATATTAGGTACAAGCATATAAAATGTATTTAAAATAGGTACTTTATACAGGACTTCTGCCAAAGTCCATTTGGCATTGTGCGCACGCACACACACACACACACATTGGGGTGTGAAGGCCGTGCATCCACTTGTCACTGCTCTTGTGGCTACACTAGTTTCACACCTCATCACTGGGAGTGAATGCAGCTTTCACAGTGTCTAGTAGTGGGACACACAGCACGGTGCATGGTGTAATAGCATGTAAGGCCCTCCAGGGAGAAGTTCTACCCTAACGGTGGTCTAGGATCAGCTGTTACTACCTCTGTTATCATAAAGACTAAAATGACAAGACCTGTCTTGGAACAGAACTGAGGCATATTTACTACGTTGTGCAGCATACTGTGGCATAGGCCTTATCGTATTCTTTCATGAACAGTGTTAATTAACAAGACCGCCAACATGCCTTCACAGCAGGAAACCTTCCACCACTGTCAAACAAGTGTCAAGTTCAACTAATCCCGCCCTCAGATGTATTAGCCTACTGACTCCAGGCCTTGGGATAATTGACAGGTGTCTAGCACACTCACTGACTCAGCATGGGAGAGACGGTGAGTGATGGACAGGCTGGTGTGGTGAGCCCCCCCCGCTGTGAGTGAACAGCCATGGGCTCAGCTGGCGGTGTGTGTGTTATACTGTTGCAACTGCTGCCAAGGCCTTCAGTCTCTGTGGGCTTCTCTAGGGCTTGTTTTTCTCCATCTGTCCACTCTCTCTCCCTTGCCTTCTTCACCTTTCTCTCTGCTTGTTGTTCCGTGAAATGCTTACTTACAAGCCCTTAACCAACAATGCAATTCAAGAAAGAGTTAAGAAAATATTTACTAAATAAACTAAAGTTAAAAAATAAATAAAAATAGAATCAATCAAAAAGTAACAAAAAATGTACATAACAATAACGAGGCTATATACAGGGGGTACCGGTACAGAGTCAATGTGCGAGGGTACAGGTTAGTCGAGGACTCTATGTCAGAAATCTACATCTGTGGTTTGTCTCGACCGAACATTATTATTGAGTAAACATACAGACTGAAACCTGTATGGCTCCCGCTCTCCCTCCCCCACATCCCTAYGTTCGCTCTTCCTCTGTTAGTTAGAAGTCTGGCCYACAAGGCCCTGAGGGAGCCACACAACTCCCCTCTCTATGTCTCCTCTCAACCACAACAATACACTATTGTAGAAGAATAACACATAGGGCCTAAATACAGAGGAATTATGACTTGTTATAACCGGCTGATGAAAATTACATAACGCAGGATGTTTCTGTTCCCACGATATTTCACCTCTACRAACAGACAATTCTCATAAGCATAATTAATGTAGGCCTCTAAGTGTGTAATTCACTCGCTGTACCAGATAAATAAGTCAGTGTGTGAACCTGAACTTAACTAAATCTCCTTCTCTCTCTCTCTCTGCATATAATGTAGGCAATGCAGAGAGTATCGAGGTGAGGATGTATAAGCACTAAGTAGGGGGGAAAGATTAATTATAGAGACTAGTTATGAATAAACCAGTGCGAGCTAGCTGCAGTGTTACTGCGTCTGCTAGTGGAAGAGACTGGGATGAACTGTGCTCCTAATTGGAATGACAAGCCCAGAGTTAATCCTCCAGCCTACACTGAACTGAGTACCCCCCCCCCCGCCCCCCTCCTTCCTCTCTGAATCATGAGTCATAGTAGAAACATCTGGAGGGGTGGATTCCTGGGATGCCTGTGTGGTGACGTCAGCAAGACCTTGGAGGGATCCACAACCACAGGATAACTTATATTGGGGATAAATGATGCRAGTCCGTCATATCTATGTGTCCTACTGTAGATGAAACTGTACTGTGTGGTGACAGCAGCAGGACCTGGGAGCGATCAGGCTTAGCAGGCAATCACATCTACTAGGAGTGCAGATAGGCTCACTACACCCCTCTACATAATTTGCTCTGTCGCCTGTGGATACCAGGCTAATGTACACTGGACTGTAGTAGGATGTACCGTCACAAAGGAGAAAGTACAATACAGCCTTCTGGAGGTGATACGGTCCTTCAATATGGTCCACTTCTAACTCGTTTTACTTTGATATTCTACAGGTAGCGGCCTCCTGAGCCACCGTGTGTTGTTTAYTATCCTCCTCAGTCCTTTACTCCGCTAGGCTGAGAGGAGATGAAGACAGGTGACTAAAGGTTGGGAAGAGAAGGAGAGGTTCTCCCAACGAGGCCTTCTATGTGACAGGCCAGGAGAATCTCTGAACAGACAGAGATTGGGCAGGAGGAAAGAGACTGAGAAAAGCGTGTGAGTGCTAGGTCTTGTAGAGAGAGAGCGCGAGAGCAAGATAGAGAGAGGAGAGCRAGAGAGAGAGGAGAGCGAGAGAGAGGAGAGCGAGAGCGAGAGAGCGAGACTCGGTAGATGGAGAAAGAGACCTGGCTCTGGAAAACCCCTGTAACAGAGGGCAGTCGACGAAAAGGACGGTTGGGATGACGAGATAAAAGGAGGACCATAGAAAGACAGACAGTGACAGAATGARGGATATGAAGATCAACTTTTGAACTTTACCATAAGCCTCATGTCCTCTCCCGCTGTACCGAAGCCGTCAGTAYATCTGAGAGGGAGGACAGGGGACATGGAGGCTTCAGAGCAGTAACCCTACACCCTGGCCTGACAACAGAGAGAGAGAGGGAGGATTTACTCTGGCAAGGAGCCCGGGGACAAAGGCAATGAGACAGAATGAGAGGGAGGGGGAAGAGGGAAAGAGAGATGGGTAGAATGGTTGTTTAAGGGAGTGTGAGAGATGTGGGAGAGGAGAGCGGGAATCAGACTCATTTCAGCATGTGTTAGCTAGACAGTGTGAGTGAGTGAGTGAGTGAGTGAGTGAGTGAGTGAGTGAGTGAGTGAGTGAGTGAGGAGAGTGAGAGAACCCGCTGGCGCGAGAGGAGGCAAGCAATGTGGGATTCAGAGTTAATGCAGCTTGTGTTGCTGGGTGGAGGAGAGTTCCCTGCAAGTGAGGCAATACATCACCACCACCAACACCCAGCTGCTCAGTACTGGTTAGCTTTATTTTCCTCTAACCCTACCATGATCAACAATACTTAGGCTTCCACTTCCAGCTCATACATACTACGTACATGTCACGGACAGTATATTTTACCTCAACCTCTCCCATCTATCTCTGAAGAMCATCCAGTTGGGATTTCTAGCTGCCATATATTTTTTCAACTGGTACAACAGTCACACCCTCTTAATCGGAGACGCTCTCTTGAGTCAACGTGAGTCTCTCATCTGGCCAACAGGTGACCGTCGTAATCTTGATTTCAGCACCGCAGGCTACAATCACAGCCAGACACACCATGTGTCCTGTACAACACTACACCAACTACACGTCTGTCTTTGGTGTCTATTGAGGTCTACTAAGTTCAGAACTTCTCTCAGACACACACACACACACACTTCCTTAGAACTCAGGGCCAGTGGTGGCGTGCCGATACACACAGCAGCAGAATAAGAGAGCATACACACACAAGTGTCTGAAGCTGGAGAAGCCAAGGAAAGTGGGATTAAGGGAAGGATGGCGGGTGAGCAGTGAGCACTGGGCCGCGTGAGCCTTGGGTCTTTAGCTGGAGCGCTGTGAATGGACATGAATGGCCTCATTGTACCCCGGTCTGCCCTCTGAGGGAGTGCCGTATGTGTGTGTGTGTGTGTGTGTGTGTGTGCATGCGTATTCCTGTACGACCTCTTGAATGGTATTTGTATACTGTATCGGGAATACTGTATGGGGTGGACATACTGAACTCGCTGCGCTCCATAGCACTCTGGGTAGTGGTGTGTGTGTTAGTGTACACAAGACCTCTTAAAGTGGTACTGTAACTAGAATGACTCTCCCCAGTGTTTCTGTGTGGTCACAGCTGGACAACTGGGCTCAGGTCCTTGTGTTGTTTTAAAGACTCTTCAATAACAGCTGGATCACAAGTAGAAAATACTAGTCCTTGTGTGTGTACAGAAAGTGCATAATAAAAAAAGTGCATAATAATAAACTAAAAAAAGAAACGTCCTCTCACTGTCAACTGCGTTTATTTTCAGCAAACTTAACATGTGTAAATATTTGTATGAACATAACAAGATTCAACAACAGAGACATAAACTGAACAAGTTCCATAGACATGTGACTAACAAAATGGAATAATGGTCCCTGAACAAAAGGGGGGTCAAAATCAAAAGTAACATCAGCATCTGGTGTGCCACCAGCTGCATTAAGTACTGCAGTGCATCTCCTCCTCATGGACAGCACCAGATTAGCCAGTTATTGCTGTGAGATGTTACCCCACTTTTCCACCAAGACCTGCAACAGTCTCAACAGGTCTCAGACGTGCTCTTTTGATTATGATCCAAGCTCTTCGCTGGCCATGGCAGAACACTGACATTCCTGTCTTGCAGGAAATCACGCACAGAACGAGCAGTGTGCTGGTGCATTGTCATGCTGGAGGTCATGTCAGGATGAGCCTGCAGAAGGGTACCACATGAGGAGGAGGATGCCTTCCCTAACACACAGCGTTGTGATTCCTGCAATGACAACAAGCTCAGTCCGATGATGCTGTGACACACCGCCCCAGACATGGCGGACCCTCCACCTCAAATCGATCCCGCTTCAGAGTACAGGCTCGTGTAACGCTCATTCCTTCCGACGATAAACGCGAATCCGACCATCACCCCAGGTGAGACAAACCCGCGACTCGTCAGTGAAGAGCACTTTTTGCTAGTCCTGTCTGGTCAGCGACGGTTGGTTTTGCCCATAGGCGACGTTGTTGCCGGTGATGTATGGTGACAACAGCCTACACAAGCCTCAGTCAGCCTCTCTCAGCCTATTGCGGACAGTCTGAGCGCTTATGGAGGGATTGTGCGTTCCTGATGTAACTCGGGCAGTTATTGCCATCCTGTACCTGTCCGCAGTTGTGATGTTCGGATGTACCGATCCTGTGCAGGTGTTGTTACACGTGGTCTGCACGCTGCGAGACGATCAGCTGTCTGTCCTGTCCCCTGTAGCGCCTGTCTTAGGCGTCTCAACAGTACGCGACATTGCAATTATTTGCCCTGGCCACATCTGCAGTCTCATGCCTCCTTGCCAGCATGCCTAAGGCATGTTCACGCAGATGAGCAGGACCCTGGTATCTTTTTTGTGTTTTTCCCAGATCAGTAAAAAGGCCTCTTTAGTGTCCTAGGTTTCATAACTGTGACCTTAATGCCTACCATCTGTAAAACTGTTAAGTGTCTTAACGACCATTCCACAGGTGCATGTTCATTAATATTTAGGTTCATTGAACAAGCATGGGAAACAGTGTTTCAAAACCCTTCACAATGAAGATCTTGGAAGTTATTTGGATTTTTAACGAAATATCTTTGAATTGATAGGGACCTGAAAAAGAGACGTTTCTTTTTTTTGCTGAGTTTGTGTGAATCCTGGAGATTACCACACTAAGCTTTACCAGGTGGCTCAGGGTTGATTCCCCTGGCAGAGTAGACCTATACTGAACAGAGGCACAACACACCACTACCCAGGTGCTGTGGGCGCAGTGACGCAGGGGAGGAAGAGAGAGGACGAGTTAGTTTCCAGCAGAGTGGCTGCGGCCAAACACGGTGCTGCTGAACCGGTACTACCAGCCAAGTGAGAAGCCTACTACCTGTCTGCCTGTCTGGGACCCACACTGTGCCAGAGGAAGCAGATATCTCTCACAGGGAGAATACAAGTGTGTGATGTGTGTGTGTGTGTGTGTGTGTGTGTGTGGTGTGTGTGCTGTGGTGTTGTGTTTAGAGCTGTGTGTGTGTGTGTGTGTGCTGTGTGTGGTGTGTGTTGTGTGTGTGTGTATGGTGTGTGTGTGTGTGTGTGTGTGTGTGTGTGTGTTGTGTGTGTGTTAGTAGCTGTGTGTGTTAGAGGCTGTGTGTGTGTGTGTGTGTGTAGAGCTGGGCGATATGGACAAAAAGTCATAACGCGATAAATGTAACCTATTTGCTCGACAACAACAAATACAACAATTCAAAAATGATTTAATGGCAGTTACTTTACATTAGAGCAGGGCTCTATAATTTTTGCCCCAATGCCAAGTAAGACAACTGGGATGGTAGCCTATGATTTTAAAAAGTCAGCTATTTCATCTAAAATATCCAGGAAATGTATGATATATTTTGATGTGCAACCTGTCAAAATAGGATCCAGAATTCTCAGATTTCTTTTTGGCTCTTCAGAGAATTTTCCAACATCTTTGTGCATATTAGCCTAGGGGAGAGTGGGGTAAGTTGAGCCATTTTTTACATTCAGCATCACTCCGTCAAGGGAAATAAAGTATTCTTTCTAACAAAGATATCTACATATTAGAGCACGACCGATTTATCGGTTGACCAATATTGTCGGCCGATTTGAGCCTTTTACGGATGTTTTTGTATTGCCGTTTAATCCACTGAAAAGGACCGATATAAGATGCAGATAAAATKAACACAAAAAAACATTCATAGAATTACTTTTTTTTTTGCATTCACTATTAGTCCTGAAGAGGRTCCTCTTTACATGGCAAAAAAAGCCTATCTTTTCTTGTCACGCTACAGCAAGACTGGACACTATCACCCAATACAACACCACCAGTCGGAGAGGAGTGTCAACTACTGTGAACTTACTGTTACTGCCTCTAAGGTGAGCTGAGTAGATAGAAGCTTGCCAGCTCAATAAAGTGCCAAAATGCACACTGGCCATATACCGTTACGTGAAGTGTAACGTGACGTGCTAAGAACGTTCAACTCTGTGGTRACGTTAAATCCCTTTAGTGAAGCCCCGGAAATCTGGTGTGTTATATTTGCTCTTTGTGAAGAGTATTCCTCAAGCTCTGTCATTTAGAAAGACACAAAAACCATAGCAGGTTACAAAGTAGCGTTTTGCAGATACGTTTTGATGTATGGGTTGTCACTTGCCAGGGATTTGTCCAAATTCATGTTACGCCGCCCCCATCTAGCCAACTAACTAGCTGTGTGAGAGTAGGGCTGTTGCGGTGACCGTATTACCGGCACACCGGCAGTCATGACCGCAGTAAAATTCAACGTGACCGTTGAGTCACAGTAATCTCCTCTTATGCACTCTGGCTTTGGTAGTACCCAACTTGTAGGGCTAATAAAATGTCTTTAATGTAGGGCTAATAAAATGTCTTTAATGTAGGGCTAATAAAATGTCTTTAACTTCTTACGGATCTTTGGGATGCTAACATCCCACCTGGCCAACATCCGGTGAAATTGCAGTAAATTACAGTACTCGCACTCACCAGAGCGCGCTAGAAACACCACAGCCAAAATGGGAGCCACTTAGAATTTGTAGTTTTTCTATCTCATTTTTCAAAAAACAAGCCTGAAACTCTTTCTAAAGACTGTTGACATCTAGTGGAAGCCCTAGGAACTGCAATCTGGAAGGACTTCCTTTTATATTCCCATTCCCAGCCATTGTAATCAATTCTGGATGGATTGTCCTCGGGTTTTCACCTGCCATATCAGTTCTGTTATACTCACAGACATTAGTTTAACAGTTTTGGAAACTTTATATGCATATCCTAGCTTCTGGGCCTGAGTAACATGCAGTTTACTTTGGGCACCTCATTCATCCAAACTTCCAAATACTGCCCCCTAGCCCGAAGAAGTTCGTGTAGGGCTAATTAAATGTCTAATGTAGGGCTAATAAAATGTCTTTAATGTAGGGTTAATAAAATGTCTAATGTAGAGCTAATAAAATGTCTTTAATGTAGGGCTAATAAAATGTCTTTAATGTAGGGCTAATAAAGTGTCTAATGTAGAGCTAATAAAATGTATTTAATGTAGGGCTAATAAAATGTCTAATGTAGGGCTAAAAAATGTATTTAATGTATGGCTAATAAAATGTATAATGTAGGGCTAAGAAAATATTTTTAATGTTGGGCTCATCAGGCTCAGGTAGCATCAGGCTTGAATTTTAGATCAAAGCTCTAATCAAATCAAGACATAGGCCTATTTATATGCTTTCTAATGCTTTTGAATTACATTTTCGGTTTTGGCAGGGAATACTGGGTTACCTGGGAGAAAAGKGATTTATTCTCGGGATGGAACATTTGTAAAATACAGKGAAAATATTCAAATCCTAGTTGAAACTGAGTGTAAGACATGGTCGTTGTAGATGTTATTTCGAGCCTAGCACAGCGAAATGGACAGCGCTTTCTAAGGTGACGATTAATTCAAAACACCCATATGCATACATTAACGGTCAATTACTGTGAGACCGGCTGACTTTTAAATGAAAATATCCGGCTGACAAAATGTCATGWYCGCTACAGCCCWATGTAAGAGTACTTGGTGCTATCTGGGATCCTTGGGACTTCCCTATGCTTAATCCCTACCCTAGCCATAACCCTTACCAAATCCAAATCTTAACCTTTACCGTAACCATTTTAAAATGTAAACTTCAATGGGGTAGGGACGTCCCAAGGATCCCRGATAGCATGGACAGTTCAGAGGCAATGCTTGGGGCGAGAGGCAGCGCTGCGTCAGCGGCAAATGTTGTGATTGATGTTTTTCCTTTCAAGTGACAACTACCAGAATTCAGTGGCTACAGCCCTACAATCAATTAAAACATAGCAAAATATCAATACACTGAAAATGTGTCTTATGCTGTTGTTTTCCAGCTGGCTAGCATGAGGCAGCTCAGTCTTCAGTGTCCAGGCAAAATATTTTGCTGGAATCGGTGCAGTTTATCCTCCTTTCACTAGCGTGACACACAGTTTTTCCTTGAAAAAATCTTGTCTTTCGGGGGCTCCTAAATTTTATGCGGTGCTTACATTACATGTTCTTTCCTCAAATTTAAGAAATAAACTTTGAGTATCTTTGTATGGCTGTTTTAAGCACAATCSATACAGATTTTGTTTTGTTTTCATTCCAGCTATAGTAATAAAAATATCCTGGCACACGTCAGGTCCCTTGATATCAATTGAGCAACGTTTGGGCGCTTTTTACTCAAACCACCGGCCCACGGGCCATATGTTTGATACCTCTGGTTTAGATACAAGTATCATGAAATCTCTAACACAATAAATTAATTTGATTTAGAGCATACCACCCTGGCTTGCCTCAAGCTAAGCAGGGAATGTCCTGAATGGGAGACCAGATGCTGCTGGAAGTGGTGTTGGAGAGCCAGTAGGGGGCACTCTTCCCTCTGGTCAAAGGATATTCCAATGTAACAGGGCAGTGAAGAGGACATTGCCCTGCGTAGGGTGACATCTTTCGAATGGGACGTTAAACGGGTGTCCTGATTTTGTGCATGCTCAAGAATGTGCTGGTTCTCATACCGCTGCTGCCATTTCAATGGGATTTGAGAACATGAACACACTCCTAACTCCATTCGAACAACTGACTAGAGAAATAAACGAATGAACTGCGTCTGCAGCAGACGTGATACCCTCTGTCATGGCATTGAAACGCCTCCTCAACAAAACTGCCGACACAGACGGTGTGGTTAAAACTTAGAAAAGTACTTGAGGCTGTGAACATGGCAGTGGCATTCTCTCTGAAGCTCTTTACAGTCTCCACCATGCTCGATGCTAGATACAAGGACCGCTACTTCGATGCAGACAAGAAACAGGGTTTACGTGAAGTTACTTACACAGCTGGACAAGATGGAAACGGACACAGTGACAGTGCGCACCGAAGAAGAGAAGCCACGGACAGAMATAGCTGAAACTTCACTGCTTGACACGTATGATGAAATCCTGGTTGAGAATGAAAYGACTGAACAAATAAACAGCACAGCAAGTAAGTGAAAKAAATAGGCTTTGATTATSTTTTACTGGTAATAGGGAAAAAAGTAAATGCCAACAAAATAACTTTTTGGTCAGTGTGGTGTGTGTGTGGTGTGTAACCTTTATTTAACTAGGCAAGTCAATTTAAAAAATTCTTATTTACAATGACGGCCTACCCGGCCAAACCCGTACGACGCTGGCAAATTGTGCGCCGCCTATGGACTCCCAATCACGGCCGGATGTGATACAGCCTGGATTCGAACCAGGACGTAAGTTGACGCCTCTTGCACTAAGATGCCGTGTGTGTGTTAACTATTAACGTGTACTAGAATGCTTAAAAAGGGCCGCAATCGGTATCGTGTTCTTTTGCAAGAAAAATATTTGATATCGGTATTGGCCAAAAATGTCTATAGGTGGATCTCTACATCAAACCCCATAATAACTACAGCCTACTCCGGTGTAAAGTGGCCATGAACTCCAATATTTAAGGTGTGGACATACATATTTACTCACAGAAAGCTGTGACTCCTCTCTGTAATAGAACAGCAGTGGCTTTGAAAACGGTCCTTCTAGCAATAGCATTTGAGCAACGTTCATGTGCTTCTCAGAATGCATCTTTCCCTCCTCCGTGTGCACAGTGAAGAGGAGTGAGATAGCAGCCGACAGTGAAACAGGACAGGCAGATACTTTTTACAGGATTCAACATAATGCATAGGCTATTACTGTTGACCAAATAAGGTTTTTGAACAATTAGGGCTGACCCAATTAGCCAAATGGTCGATTTTTGGTCGATAGGCTGTTGGTCGGCCAAGATTTTTTTGTTTCTATCAGTAGCAATATATATATATATATATATATTTATTTTATTAGGCACAGAGACACCTTTCTTATTCGCGCCCATCTCAGTGAACTAATCATTGCGGAGGCTGGGGGATGGCACAAGTCCAAGAGGAAGAGGAGTGTGGCCAAATACAAATGCACTTCTCTCTCCAGAATGTGCTCTCTCCCACACAATTTTGCACATTCATAGTCTCATAACTCTTATTAGTGAATTGTTTGCATTTGATGTTAGTGTCAATCAATTCCATTACAATACACAAAAGTATGTGGAACCTTCAAATTAGTGGATTGGCTTTTCAGCCGCACCCCGTGCCTGACAGGTGTATAAAATCAGCACACAGCCATGCAATTACATATAAAACATTGGAGTAGAATGCTTACTGAAGAGCAAGTGACCATCATAGGATGCCACCTTTTCAACAAGTCAGTTTGTCAAATTTCTGCCCTGCTAGGCTGCACCGTTAACTGTCAGTACTGTATTTGAAGTGGAAATTGTTAAGGAGCACACGGCTCAGCGGCAAGTGTAGGCCACAAAGCTCAGAGAACGGACTGGCGAGTGCTGAAGCACGTAGTGCATAAAATTGTCTGTCCCCGGTTGCAACACTCATACCGAGTTCCAAAACTGCCTCCGGAAGCAACATCAGCACAATAACTGTTCGTCGGGAGCTTCATGAAATGGGTTTCCATGGCCGAGCAGCCACACTCAAGCCTAAGATCACCATGCGCAATGCCAAGTGATGTAAAGCTAGCTGCCACTGGTGCAGTGGAAACGCGTTCTCTGGAGTGATGAACCACGCTTCCCCAGACTAATCTGGGTTTGACGGATGCCAGAAGAACGCTACCTGCCCCAATGCATAGTGCCACTGCAAACTGTAAAGTTTGGTGGAGGAGGAGTAATGGTCTGGGCTGTTTTTCATGGTTCGGGCTAGGCCCCTTAGTTCCAGTGAAGGGAAACATTTTTTTTTACTCCTTTCTCTCCCCAATTTCGTGGTATCCAATTGGTAGTTACAGTCTTGTCCGATCGCTGCAACTCCCTGACGGAAGGTCGAGAGTCCTCCGAAATACAACCCTACCAAGCCGCATTGCTTATTGAAACAATGCCCGCTTAACCCCGGAAGCCAGCTACACCAATGTGTTGAAGTTAACATGGTACACCTGGCGACCATGTCAGCGTACATGCGCCTGGCGCGCCACAGGAGAGCGCGATGGGACAAGGACATCTCTGCCGGCCAAACCCTCCCCTAACCCGGACGACGCTTGGCCAATTGTGCGCCGGCCCAAGGGTCTTCCGGCCGTGGCCGGCTGCGACAGAGCCTGGACTCGAACCAGGATCTCTAGTGGCACAGTTAGCAAAAGTGATGCAGTGCCTTAGACCACTGTGCCATTCGGGAGGCCCGTGAAGGGAAATCTTAAAGCTACAGCATACAATGACATTCTAGACGATTCTGTGCTTCCAACTTTGTGGCAAGAGTTTGGGGAAGGTTCGTTCCTGTTTCAGCATGACAACGCCCCGTGCACAAAGCGAGGTCCATACAGAAATGGTTTGTCGAGATCGGTGTGGAAAAACTTGACTGGAAGAACTTGACTGACCTGCAAATAGCCCCAACTTCAACCCCAGTGAACACCTTTGGGATGAATTGGAACGCCGATTGCGAGCCAGGCCTAATCGCACTAAGTGCCCGACCTAACTGATACTCGTGGCTGAATGGAAGCAAGTCCCCGCAGCAATGTTCCAACATCTAGTAGAAAGCCTTGCCAGAAGCCTGGAGGCTGTTATAGCAGAAAACAGGGACCAACTCCATATTAATGCCCATTATTTTAGAATGAGATGTTGGACACCCTTCAAATTAGTGGATTCGGCTATGTCAGCCCACACCCCGTGCCTGACAGGTGTATAAAATCGAGCACACAAGCCATGCAATCTACATATACAAAACATTGGGAGTAGAATGGCCTTACTGAAGAGCTCAGTGACCATCAAGGATGCCACCTTTTAACAATTCAGTTTGTCAAATTTCTGCCCTGCTAGAGCTGCACCGGTTAACTGTCAGTACTGTTATTGTGAAGTGGAAACGTCAAGAGCAACCCGGCTCAGCGGCAAAGTGGTAGGCCACACAAGCTCAGAGAACGGGGACTGGCGAGTGCTGAAGCACGTAGTGCATAAAAATTGTCTGTCCCCGGTTGCAACACTCATTACCGAGTTCAAAA
>NW_019942505.1:532755-538769 GCF_002910315.2 Salvelinus sp. IW2-2015
CTGCCTCCGGAAGCAACATCAGCACAATAACTGTTCGTCGGGAGCTTCATGAAATGGGTTTCCATGGCCGAGCAGCCACACTCAAGCCTAAGATCGACAGAGCCTGGACTCGAACCAGGATATCTAGTGGCACAGTTAGCAAAAGTGATGCAGTGCCTTAGACCCCTGTGCCATTCGGGAGGCCCAGGAAAATCTTAACGCTACAGCATACAATGACATTCTAGACGATTCTGCGCTTCCAACTTTGTGGCAAGAGTTTGGGGAAGGTCCGTTCCTGTTTCAGCATGACAACGCCCCCGTGCACAAAGCCAGGTCCTTACAGAAATGGTTTGTCGAGATCGGTGTGGAAAAACTTGACTGGAACTGCAAATAGCCCCAACTTCAATCCCAGTGAACACCTTTGGGATGAATTGGAACGCCGATAACTAATACTCGTGGCTGAATGGAAGCAAGTTCCCGCAGCAATGTTCCAACATCTAGTGGAAAGCCTTGCCAGAAGCCTGGAGATTGTTATAGCAGAAAACGGGGACCAACTCCATATTAATGCCCATTATTTTAGAATGAGATGTTCAACAATCAGGTGTTATGAGAACTTATAGTTGCCCATCTTTTGATTATAGCTAGCTTAATTTCAGTCAACTGCTCCTGCAGAGGTCAGGCTCCGTTCAATGTTAGCTTCTAACTTCCTCCCTCTAGCCAGCTAGTTATAGCTAGCTACCTGGCTAATGGCCAGAGTCTTTGAGCTACCTAGACATCTGACTGAAATATCAGCGACTATTTACCAGTTTTACACTCATTCTCCAAGAGTCAGTGGTTCTGTTGACACGACAGGAGTCAAGGGATGTTAAAAAAAACTTCCCTGTCAGCGGCGTCTCTGCTACTTGCCAGTGTAGGTCTGGGTTAAGGTAGTTTGTTTCACCGCTCGGCCTATGTCGTGGGTGGAGTTTCCCGTTGGACAGAGTGGTGACTGAATGCGCTGCTAATGGGGAAAATCCAGGGGGAGCAGGCGAACATGATTGCACTCGTTCGCAGAGGTGGGCACAATTACAACTCAGCTCAAGACGCCTTCTGAGTGTTGATCAACGCTGAGAACGCAATAAAAAGTGAGTAAACGATAATTAACAAAATACAAAAAGGTGAGTCAATGCTATTTCACAAATAAAAAGGTGCGAAACAGAGTTTACCTTCCACTACATCCCCGTTTGTGTCTGGCAAATCCCATTCATTAACATCAATATCCTGCAATATCCTGGATCTACATTCGCCCAGCATTTTAGCGATCAATGTGACGTTTGGCGGCGCCTAATCAGTCAGTTCTGTACCTGCCTGGCTGAGTGGCAGTGTGGGTGGAATGAGCAAGCTCGCCTGGCAACCAGAGCGCGAAACAAGTGAGGAAATTAAACTCTGTAGTCTGCCTGGAAATTAATTAATAGATTTTTCATATTAACATATTTTATCATTTTCTGTTCTCCTCTCATTTCACTATACCGTTTACACCTTCTGTATCCTGTGAATGTGACAAATGTGTTTACCAGATACCAATGTGAAGAATAACATTACCTGTACCACAGTCAGATTAGGATATAGGCCAAGGACTAGATAGTGTATTTTTACCTGGAGTTTTCCTTAATGTAAGCTACTACTTTCACCACTTTTAGTCTTGAAATCTTTGGTTTTTTACTACACTACCTTACTCACCCTGTTAAGCACATGGCCTCACATGTGAATCCTTAAAGAGATGAGAGGGGCTACGGCGTAAGAGGGTGTGAACAAAACTGAATAGGTGTAGACAAAGAAGAGCTCTCCAGTAGGTATACCTAAACATTTAAGGGCCATTTTCTCAAAAGTGGGATTACAAGTTTATCAACTTTCAAAGCAGAATTATTTTTCCCATTGTTCCTTAACTGCAGTGTATGATGTACCATTTCTTAGCTCTGAGTCTCTACTTTTATCCAATGTAAAAAAAAAAAAAATGAAATGTAACCACTCAAAATTCATAGACAGAACTATATTATTAAAAAAAAACATGGAGGATACATATAATTAATTTATATGTCCAAAAATGGATGTAGCAAATAATAATTCTAGCTTTAATAATAGTAGTTGGCTATGTTCAGGCTAAAAAAAAACAAAGGCTGCGCTGCATGCGGTCAATGCCTTCTGGCCTGCTGTTCAACTCTCCGCCTGACACACACACCACACACACCACACACACACACACACACACACACACACACACACACACACACACACACACACACACACACACACACACTTGTATTCCTCCTGTGAGAGAGCTCTGCTATTCTCTGGCACAGTTGGAGCTCCCAGGCAGACAGGCAGTAGTTCTTACGTAGCTCGATTCACGTGGAGCTCCCAGGCAGACAGGCAGTAGTTCTTCACAGTTTGGAGCTCCCAGGCAGACAGGCAGTAGTTCTTCAAAGTTGGAGCTCCCAGGCAGACAGGCAGAGTCTCAGTTGAGTCCCAGCAGGGCATATTTTCACAGTTGAGGCTCCCAGGCAGACGGGCAGTAGTTCTTCACAGTTGGAGCTCCCAGGCGAGGGCAGTAGTTCTTCACAGTTGGAGCTCCAGGCAGACAGGCAGTAGTTCTTCACAGTTGGAGCTCCCAGGCAGACAGGCAGTAGTTCTTCAAGTTGGAGCTCCCCAGGAGACAGGCAGTAGTTCTTCAAGTTGGAGCTCCAGGCAGACAGGCATAGTTCTTCACAGTTGGAGCTCCCAGGCAGACGGGCAGTAGTTCTTCACAGTTGGGCTCCCAGGCAGACGGGCAGTAGTTCTTCACAGTTGGAGCTCCCAGGCAGACGGGCAGTAGTTTTCAACAGTTGAGCTTCCAGGCAGACGGTAGTCCTTACAGTTGGAGCTCCAGGCAGACGCAGTAGTCTTCACAGTTGAGCTCCAGGAGCTAGGCAGTAGTTCTTCACAGTTGGAGCTCCCGCAGACAGGCAGTAGTTCTTCACAGTTGGAGCTCCCAGGCAGAGGCAGTAGTTTTCACAGTTGGACGCTCCCAGGCGACAGGCAGTAGTTCTTCACAGTTGGCTGTTAGTCACGGTTCAGTAGCACCACGTTGCAGCCCGCCACTCTCCTTGAAACGAACTCCTATCACTTACTGTACACACATCCATGCACGCACACACACATGAATATGCCTGCACACAAGGACTAGTATTTTCTACTTGTGATCCAGCTGTTATTGAAGAGTCTTTAAACAACACAGGACCTGAGCCCAGTAGTCCAGCTGTGACACACAGAAACACTGGGAGAGTCATTCTAGTTACAGTACCCTTTAAGAGGTCTTGTGCACACTAACACAACACCCTACCCAGAGTGCTGTGGGCGCAGTGACTCGGCAGAGGCGGAGAGAGAGGAGTAGGTTGGTGTGTCCACCCATACATATTCTCCATACAATACCATGATGTAATGTTTTAAGCATTGTATTACTTTACCACTAGTTTAAAGGGTTGTTAGTTGTGGCTAAATCTATCATTGGAAATAACATGGAAGTGTGTGTCCATCCAGCAGTAACCTTCCCTAACAGTAATCCATGCAACGTAATGATGATAACATCCCGTCCCGTAGCAATCCCACCATCACGTCATATCCTGCAATATTTTTGATTAGTAGAGAATCCTCCCACTACCAACCCAAACCACATTTAACCACCCTGGATGTCGTCGGTTCTCGACTCCTTGTTCTCATTCCCTTCAACCATAATGTTTTTTCATGAGATATGTGTGTATTGGTTTTGCCTGCCTATAATCACATGCCCTCTCTCTCTCTCATCTATGGACAGGATGAGTCTCAGCTGACACACACACACACACAGTCACACACAGTCATGCTGTTGTTTAAAGCCAGTGTCCATGACCCATCACTAAACCTTGATGCTGTATTGAATAAGTATCTGCAGGAAATTGAAGTAGAGACCAGTGTCCTCATCCATTAACACGCATTGGTTTTTGGCACGAAAATAAATCCATCTCTTCCACGCCCACTTACATGTTCCAAAAATGGTTAGCTTTGCATGCGTCTGAAATAGCACCCTGTGGCTTTCCCCACAGTGAACTACAAGGTGTCATTTAGACGCAGCCTTTTTTTTTTTTTAGCCTGAACATAGCCAACTACTATTATTAAAGCTAGAATTATTATTTGCTACATCCATTTTTGGACATATAAATTATTTTATGTACAGTGGGCAAAAAAGTATTAAGTCCAGCCATCCAATTGTGCAAGTTCTCCCACTTAAAAAAGATGAGAGAGGCCTGTAATTTTTCGTCATAGGTAACTTCAAACTATGACAGACAAAATGAGGGGAAAAATCCAGAAAACCAACATTGTAAGGATTTTTTAAATGATTTATTTGCATTATGGTGGAAAATAAGTTATTGTTATCTGTTTTCAATGAAGGATTCTAAGCTTTTAACTATGTGGTCACCAAACCTCAGGATCCACTTCCTGCTGTGGTGTTGACTTGTCTCTGCAAGGTCCTGGATTTCACTTAGCCCAGACGTCAGGCCTAACTTTAACGGGACATTTCAATTGTTAAAACTTCATATTCATCACTCTCCTGCACCACCACAACAATCTACATATGTGGATATAATGGTTTTTTTCTTATGTTTGTAGTTAAACCAGAGAGGAAGATACATGTTACTAGTCAGTCACCACTCTGTCCAACGGGAAACTCCACCCACGACAATAGGCGAGCGGTGAAACAAACTACCTTAACCCAGACCTACCTGGCAAGTAGCAGAGACGCCGCTGACAGGGAAGTTTTTTTTAACATCCTTGACTCCTGTCGTGTCAACAGAACCACTGACTCTTGGAGAATGAGTGTAAAAACTGGTAAATAGTTCGCTGATATTTCAGTCAGATGTCTAGGTAGTCAAAAGACTCTGGCCATTAAGCCAGGTAGCTAGCTATAACTAGCTGGCTAGAGGGAGGAAGTTTAGAAGCTAACATTGAACGGAGCCTGACCTCTGCAGGAGCAGTTGATTGAAATTAAGCTAGCTATATCAAAAAGATGGGCACTATAAGTTCTCATAAACCTGATTGTTGAAACTCTCATTCTAAAATAATGGGCATTATATGGAGTTGGTCCCGGTTTCTGCTATACACAATCCAGGCTTCTGGCAAGGTTTTCCACTAGATGTTGGAACTTGCTGCGGGAACTTGCTTCCATTCAGCCAAGAGTATTAGTTCATCGTGCGTTCCAATTCATCCCCAAGGTGTTCACTGGGATTGAAGTTGGCTATTTCAGTTCCAGCAATTTTTCCACACCCGATCCGACAACCATTTCTGTATAGGACCTGGCTTTGTGCACGGGGGCGTTGTCATGCTGAAACAGGAACGGACCACTTCCCCAAACTCTTGCCACAAAGTGGAAGCGCAGAATCGTCTAGCAATGTCATTGTATGCTGTAGCTTAAGATTTTCCTGGGCCTCCGAATGGCACAGGGTCTAAGGCACTGCATCACTTTTCTAACTGTGCACTAGATATCCTGGTTCGAGTCCAGGCCTGTCGATCTTAGGCTTGAAGTGTGGGCTGCTCGGTCATGGAAACATTTCATGAATCCCGACCGAACAGTTATTTGTGCTGATGTTGCTTCCGCGAGGCAGTTTTGAACTCGGTAATGAGTGTGTGCACCGGGGACAGACAATTTTTATGCACTACGTGCTTTCAGCACTCGCCAGTCCCCGTTCTCTGAGGCTTGTGTGGCTAACCACTTTGCCGCTGAGCCGGGTTGCTGCTTGACGTTTCCACTTTCACAATAACAGTACTGACAGTTAACCGGTGCATGCTTAGCGGGCAGAAAATTTGACAAACTAGAATTGTTAAAAGGTGGCATCCTTTGATGGTCACTGAGCTCTTCAGTAAGGCCATTCTACTCCCAATGTTTGGTATCTGTAGATTGCATGGCTTGTGTGCTCGATTTTATACACCTGTCAGGACGGGGTGTGGGCTGAACATAGCCGAATCCACTAATTTGAAGGGTGTCC